>NC_079883.1:6600000-6900000 GCF_029227915.1 Hydractinia symbiolongicarpus | reverse complement strand
CGAAACTAATTATAGTAACGCGATTTTAATCTGATATATTTAAAAAACACAAGCTCTTTTAAAAAACAAGAAATGCAATGATCTAAATATTTTTAAAAAAACTAATGCTACTTTTAAAACTTCTAGTAATATTTCTTTATCGTCGAAATATATTTTTTAACATGCGAAACTTTTAAAAGTTCTTTTTATAAAAAGCAACGTTTAGCAACGCAAACGGGAAAACCCTACGTTCGGGACTTTTCCCTTCGCGATAAGATTTCGAAAACAAATTAAATTTTAATACCGAAGAAAGAAAAAATCTAAAAATATAACTTTTGACGTTTTATAGTATCACCTACATTTTATTGTTAAAAACATTGTCTTTGTTTTTTTTCAGCGCAACTCTATCTCTTAAAAGATTTAAACAATGCATCTCGCTGTCTATTTAGTTTTCGCGCAAATCTTTTATTTTATAAACTATCAAACAATGGATCGCCATGTCACATTGATAGAGTTGATAACATTTTAAATACTTAAAACACTATCTAACGAAGCTTTCCTATCGCCGTTCTTCGTTCTTTAATTTTCTAAAAAATCATTTCTATCGCCGCTCTTCGTTATTTAACTTTTAAAATGCGATCTAAAAAAAAACATTTCTATCGCCGTTTTCCGTTTTAAAACTTTGAAAATGCGATCTAAAAAAACATTTCTATCGCCGTTTTCCGTTTTAAAACTTTGAAAATGCGATCTAAAAAAACATTTCTATCGCCGTTTTTCGTTTTTAAACTTTTAAAATGCGATCTAAAAAAAACATTTCTATCGCCGTTTTTCGTTTTTACACTTTTAAAATGCGATCTAAAAAAACATTTCTATCGCCGTTTTTCGTTTTTAAACTTTTAAAATGCGATCTAAAAAAACATTTCTATCGCCGTTTGTCGTTCTTATACTTTGAAAATGCGATCTAAAAAAACATTTCTATCGCCGTTTTTAGTTTTTAAACTTTAAAAATGCGATCTAAAAAAACATTTCTATCGCCGTTTTTCGTTTTTAAACTTTTAAAATGCGATCTAAAAAAACATTTCTATCGCCGTTTTTAGTTTTTAAACTTTTAAAATGCGATCTAAAAAAACATTTCTATCGCCGTTTGTCGTTTTAATACTTTTAAAATGCGATCTAAAAAAACATTTCTATCGCCGTTTGTCGTTTTTAAACTTTTAAAATGCGATCTAAAAAAAAACATTTCTATTAAAATTAAAGTTTCATTCTTTGTTAAAATATAATAATTTCTATCTCTTAAAAGCTTTATTTAACCCGCGCAACCAACAATGCCTTCTCGCTAGTTTATTTAGTTTCCACGCAAAACATTTGTTTAATAAAAATATTAAACAATGGCTCTTCGTGTCACATTGATAGAGTTGATAACATTTGCAATTATGCTATTGGGAATAGTTATGTTAACACTATTTAACAATAGTTACGCGCAGTTATAATAAGCTATTTTTTCTTCGATAATCTTTTGTTTATTACGCGCAAGTTAATGACTTACAAGACTCGCAAGATAATTAATAAGAACAAAAGACAAACAACTACCGCCTCCGAGAAAAAGGTGTGAAACTTGAGCGTACGCGTACGCTTACATCTGGACTGTACTGTACGAATCTTCATTTTCTTAATTTTCTTTACTCACAAATTTAAGTAAGTTCAATAGTATAAGAGGATTAAAATATGTTTGTCATATGTTGTTCAACATTTTTGCTATTTTGATCTTTGCCCTTTTCTTGTTTAATTATTTTGTGCGATTGACCTGCGTCCATCACAATAAGGAGAAATATATCCCATTGTTTTTTTTAATTTAGCCACCTGTTTGGCAAATGTGTAAAAATACTGAATTATAAATAATTCAGCACTCACAAAGATTTTAATAGACTTTTTATTTTGGGTCTAATGTATTGTTGTTCTGCAAAGTTTAAGGTGAAAATACCAATTTTATGTGAAAAACATTACATTTTTATAACTCTATCAATATTTTCAATATTAAAACATTCTTAGTCGCTGTTTCGCGACTTTTTTTGTTATGATGGCTGCTGTAACATGTAAAATGATTTGTTATGGAGTGTCTGCTCAAGACAGTCAGTCTGGTCTTTAAAATCAACACTGTCATCATAAACTTTTATTCAGCAACCGTGCCGTGCGCAATTCGCCTCTTCCTTTAATTTTGTTCAGACAAAATCTAAAAAGTTAAACCTTTAACCACAAAAAAAGCTTCCAATTTTTCTGTTTTTACGCTATTAGATTTTGTTAAATCAAATAAATCTCTCAGACAAAATGTTATAATGTAAATATGCTTTAGAGATAAGTACACAAATATTTTGTCCTACTGACAAAGTCAAAATGACATTCACATGAAAAGACGATTAAATTAAAAATAACTGTATCACTCATTTTATGTTCTCACATAAGATAACTTGCAGTCTTAAGTCTGTTTCATAACAGGCAGATGTTTTTTGCCTCCAGCTTGGAATTTGAATATTAGTGTTTTTTGTATCTATTTTCTTTAAAATTTCTTTATCTCAGACTACAATTAGGAATGATGGTCGTAGATTCATCTTGTGCATTTAGAAACATTTTCGATGATTGTGAGAATAACATGTCAAAAATAAACAAAACGTCTGAAAAAAATATTTAACTGCAGTTTTGTTCTTGGTTAAGAAATTTTGAAACCCATGGTAGTTTGACAAACTCGGTACAAAATTTTGGAAGACTTAAGTATAAAAAATAAAACAAGCTAACGAAAATGTCACCTTCCAGTTTTAAGTAAATATATACATTGAAAAAATGAATAATTTACACTGGACCTTTGATGTGTTATTAAATTTGCTGTTCTCGAAAACTCCACTTGTGAAAATATATTTACTGAAAAATTTCTTCCTCCTAAAAGGTTAGGATATAAAAAATGCTCGTTAGCCCAATGTGCATTTTTGAATGCTCTTTTTTTTGCACGTATAATGTTAAATATAAATTTATCAAGACAAACACTAGGTTATGTGAATATTATTTTATTCAAATTTGTGTACTTTTCTGTAGTCGAGGTTTATGTCGCCACCATCAAGAATAAGTTGCAGACAAATCAAGTACTGGAGTTGTTGAAAGACATATACCCACTGAAATCAGTTGCTCACCTGAAACGTATTAAATCAAATAAAGAGAAGCAGTGTTAGTGAAACTTTTGTGTTTCCTAGTTTGTGTGTTTTTTAACTTGTGTGTATAAAACAGCTGATTATAAAGGATAATTTGCTGGTCTTTTATATTTTTTATATTTATGTTTTTGTGGTTCTAGGTTTAAATGTCATCATTTGTTTGACTTCAGAAGTTGATGGTATAAATGTTCTTGAATCAAACAGTGAATTAAGCAAGGTATT
Organism: Hydractinia symbiolongicarpus; assembly: GCF_029227915.1. Taxonomy (NCBI): domain Eukaryota; kingdom Metazoa; phylum Cnidaria; class Hydrozoa; order Anthoathecata; family Hydractiniidae; genus Hydractinia; species Hydractinia symbiolongicarpus. The sequence continues at coordinate 6,896,602 of NC_079883.1, read as the reverse complement.
GCAAAACTTTAAAAGAGAGTTTGTGTCTCTTACAAAACCTCTTACAAGAAAGCAATTTGAACAAGCTTCAAAATTATGGCCAACCAGTTTTCATGAAGATAAAGAGTAAGTGTGGTTATAATTACATTTCTGTGCCTTATTGTTGTGTTTTTTTAAAGCCTGATTTAATGCCACTTTTTTGATTAATAATAGGCATTTCACAGTATTCCGTTTTCAATATATTTTAGAATAAAAAAACTTGTAAGTGGAGCTATCTTAACATCTGACGAGATGAAACAGAGTGCTGTGTACATGCAACTAGCAGAATCTGTAGCAATCCAATCCAAAGAGGTACACTCCTTTTTTATAATCATTGTGTATTTTTTTCAGCTTATGTATGCTTATAAAAAGTCTTATCTCAGCCTCAAAATATGCTTACATGTATAATAATGTCAACCAAGGTTGTTCATATTTGTACTGTTTGAAGATAGCGATATGTTTTGTGTCAACAACATCTAAATTGAAGATTTTAAATGTATTTGAAACAGTTCAATTCAACTTTGCTCATTAATGTTGTCTTACTGTACTAATGACAACAAATTGATGTTTTTAGTTTAAAATGCTGCCCCTCTCCATTTAAGAGGTTTCTTTTGTTACTTTGGGTTCAAATTCCTAAGCTCTTGGCTGAAATTATGCTTTAATTATGCTCATTTTGTTTGCCGTTGAAAAGAATGTGGTAAATGTACCAAAAGATCTTAAGTTAATTTGTACCAATATTTTTAATTTCATTTGTTCGTTTTTTCACCAATTCATTTTAGACGTAATAAATTAAAAATTTATTTATTTGGAACTTGACAATTCATTTTGTCCTGTGGCTATTCAGATAACTTCTTGCCACATTTTGTCTCGCTCATTCTGCTCTAGACCGGGTAGGCTTATATAGTCGAGATGGATTTTGAGACCCCAAAACTGTATGTAAGAATCTTACAGTAATTTCATAGCTGTATTTTTTCACGGGTTATAACTGTATGGATAACATTTAGGTTATGTGTTTTAACAAAATTTTTCACGTGTATTTTTACAGGACACATCTGCCACGGTTATTATAGATCCAACATGCAACACGATATTGGCATGTGCTTGTGATTGTAGTCATGTACACGACCCGCTCCATCATTCGGCTATGGTTGCTATAGATATGGTTGCTACGTTACAAGGCGGAGGCGCATACACAGCATTACGATATAAAGAAACAACAGAGGGATATTTAATAGTCGATGGTGCTCATTTATACTCTGGAATGACATACGAACAGACTTCTACCCCACCAAGCAGGATAGTCACTAAGAGACACGATGGATATTTATGTACAGGGTACGACGTGTACACAACACACGAACCATGTGTTATGTGAGTTCAAAAATGTTTTCATGTCAACATTCTCATCCTGACTTCTTTTATTTCGATATTCATTCGTTCAACGTTTTTTTAGGTGCTGTATGGCACTTCTCCATTCTCGTGTACGCAGAGTGTTTTTCAAGCATGTTAACCTGTCCGCAGGTGGTTTTGGAAGCGTGTATAAAATACACTGCGAAGAAGGGTTAAATCATCATTTTGAGGTATTTAGGAATGTCAGTCACAAACGTCCACATCTTGAAGTTTAAAAATATTTAAAAAAGCTGCTAAAACATAATATTAAAAGGAGTACACAGAATGGAGTGATATAAACACCGATCGGTACGAACACAGATCGATACGAATACAGATAGATACAAACACAGATCGATACGAACATGGATCGACACATCCGATACGTACACACATCGACTTGAACACGGTCTCAGGTCGCTAGAAACACGTACGTCTATTTACGAAACGATTGTAAGTGTCAATGACAATCGAGCTTGTTCCGGGACAAAGCCATTAAAATATTTTATGATTAAGAAGAGAAAGGAATTCAAAAACGAATATGAAACATACTGTTTCTGAGTTACAGTTATTTTTCTTACACTGTTTGGTTGATGTTCATCCCGCTATCAATGATACAATTGATTGGTTGGTATTTTGTTTCTATCTTTCCTGAGTTCTTATAAGTAAATGTTTTCAATATTTGTAACTGTAATTATTTTGATTGACTGCAAGTCCACTTTTTAGGCCCAATTTATTTACTTATCCCCTTTCCTAGTAAGTTCCTCACTCCCCCGTGTGGAGACTCAAAAAAGTTATTTACTCCATCCATCTAGTATAACCTGTAATAAAGTTAACACGACATGTAAAAAGCACGTGCTTACTGCAAATAAAAAATTAAAATTAAACAGCTATTTCTATAAGCTGACCAGTTGGCCAAGTCTAGGCCCTAAATTTTTGAAAATATTAACCCAGTGAAACTGGTAAAAAATCTTCTCAAAAGCACAATGTGCATGTGCAAAAGTGTCAAGATCGTAAATTCGTCATATCATCTTTGAAGCTTTAATACACCATCAACAAACACTGTTAAGGTTGTTTAAAGAAACAAGTTGCTTCGCAACGAGCTAAGCAATTTTAGGGCTAAATAAATAAGAAACCTGGAAAAAGGGGGTTGTTTTTGAGCCTTCCCCATCCCTTGTTTTTTATCAAGGAAAAAGGGTCACTCCCGTTTCCAGGGCTCTTTTACACGTATGATATTCTGACGAGACGGGTCAGAAGTTTTCGGACATATTTTAGCCTGATTTTTCTAAATTTTTATAAAGTAGTACGCTATGTCAGAACTTAGCCATATTTTTCGTTTATTTGCCAAAAATGCCATGCAGCTATCAAATCTACAGATAAGAAGTTCCACTTGCGACGTCTGCATGCATTAATTTTTACTGTTACAGAGGACTCTCTATAACTCGAACCCCTATAACTCGAATCTCTCCTTAATTCGAACGTTTTTTTGTCTCTTCGAGTACTTCCTCTCTATAACTCCAACGTTGCAACATGTTTATATGACACAAGCAGTTTTTTTTGCAGTTTTTTGGCTCTGTAAACGTAAATAGAATCTAACTGATTCAAATGTTTCATACATGTGTGAGGGTCTTAAATGATGCGAACAAAACGTAAACGTAATTCTTTGGTATTGAAGTTTCTATAATCATGACGTCTGTTTTCGGATTTCTTTTCTTCCTTGAGATAAAATATTTTTTATTTTTTCAGTCCATTCTTAGCCTAGAAGGACGAGATTTTATATCCTGTACAAAGAAAGACTTGTCTCCATTCCGTATAAGGGAGAAAATCACGCGTAATTGGCAATTTATACAAAATTTATACAAAAACTCCCAACTCTTTCTTACCCGAACCTCTCTAAACTTGAACGGTTTTCGATTCCCCGTGGGAACGCAGGGAAGTATACGACCGTGTCAAATGACTTAAAACTTACTTCTACGTTTTTGCGAAGTCGTGAATTAGCCATATCGAGATATTTCGCGAAGTTTTCTTTTCCGAAAACCGTTCTATCAAATATTTTCACGAATCCAGTAATTTTTTGCAATTTAAATTTATTTTAGGCCTATTGTTGAGACCAAGTAGCCTTGCGCTGGAAAATTCAATCACCCAGAAAAAATAGTTTTTCCAAAAGTTTTGCGATGTTGATTTGGGCGACTAGTGTAGTAATTTTGTAGTGATTTATATGTATATATTTTTCTGATCATTCTATTAGTATCGTTACTATGTATATTTTGTTTTGATTTTTGTTTTTCTGGCATTGTTTAATTTCTTTCCTCAATAACTTTGTTTGTCTCATGCTATTTGATCCAATTTGAATCGCTTTGTATCCTGATTGCCTTTCATTTTGTTATAAGATTCTTTCTCTATTGATTTTGTTGCCTGTGTGCGAGTGTTTTGACTAAGCAATGTAGAATAATTTTCGTGCTATCCCATTCTTACGTCATCAGTGTACCAGTGTCATCAGTGTACCAGTTTGCTTTTTTTCCATCTCACCTATCTAATTAATTTATTTATTTTCGATTACCTTATTTGTTTATTTGTTCTTGTATTTACCTAATTTATTACCTATTTTAAAATTTCATTTATTATTATTTTTTGTTTTAACAGGTCCTATTTGATACCAGGATTGTAAATATTTCTGACGTAGTCAACCTGTAAAATTATAATTGTTAATAATAATTGTTAATAATAATAATATTAATAATAATAATAATTAATAATAATAATAATAATAATAAACTAAGACAAATCTACTAATTTTGCGAAAATTTATTGCTGAGAATTAGCCTTCCTGGGAATTTTCGCGCGGAAAACCTTTGTCATTTTGATTAGTTTTTCTCCATTGGTGGTGAATTTTGATTGGATAAAAAACAAAAGCTTCTCTTTTTGCCGGCGGATTTTTTTCCTTTTCGTTCCCCGCTCTCTCAAGAATTTTTGCCGAGTAAAAAACTTAAAAGTAATTTTTTTTCTACTTGTTTTCTTATAAAATTGGTTGATGAAAAAACTTGCAAAGGGGAGTAATGATATTGACGTAGGCAACAAACCCTCACGAGAGAGGGTGCTGGAAATAAGGTCGCACTTATTCCTTGTACGTCCGCATTAATGCGCTTCATAATGGCCGACTAGTTGTGACATCAGATATATGTGCAGAAGACAAGTACAGAAAATTCGAGCAAGGTATAATGACTTGCCAATGTTTGCAAAAGTTAAAAAAAATTTACGGTGTTTTTGCACATGCGCTAGCATTTCTGTGGGTAGAAAATTTATACAATATCCTTGATATTGGAACGCAATTGTATATTTGGCGGCATGGATCGGGATGCCAAGCAATAAGATTAAACAATAACAGGCAGGACAGATAAATGTGCAAAAACTGTGTAAAAATGTGTACAAACACAGTAATAACCCCAGCATATGCATTTAAATGGTATGAGACACTCACAATGACATGTACATCTTGGCTGCAGTCTGTTGTGAGTGTCTCCCATGGCATATCTTGTTATTCTCTTTATCGTAATGCACTTCAATGGTATGACACACTCCTTAATGACATGTATATCTAGGCCGCACTCCATTGTGAGTGTCTCCCACAGCATTTTATCATAATGCACTTCAATGGTACAACAAGCTTGAATGTCTTCTCTACGGCATTAATTTCATCACATGCACTTCAATAGTTCGACAAACTTGAATGTCTCCCACGGCATATCTTATTATTCTCTTTGTCATAATGCACTTCAATGGTACGACAAGCTTGAATCCAAATTTATGGCTGACTTAGGAAGCCCAACATTCCCATCAGTTGAAACGCGCAATGGGTAATAAGCCAAGATTCTTGCTCCCACTGTTGGACAGAAACCTTGACAACATTTTTAGCCAAATGGTTGTTCAAGGAAACCATGCAGCTAGAGCAAGTGTCTCCATCTTTGTTGATATATGAGGGATAAGCAAGTTCAAACCAGTCATAAACTGAACTCCACTAACTCTGTCTTTAACAGTGGTTGTGGTGACAAACGCTTTGTGGTGAGGAGGCAATGATACTCCGCATTGGTTGACCTGGAGTGGCATCACATAAAAACCCTACACACAGCATTATTAGTATAGTATAAGGAGGGCGGGTGGAAATCTTTAGCTCTAACTGGTTGTTTACAGAGCCAAACTTGAATAGGCCTGTCCTAATAAGCGAGACATCTTGAAGCTGGTAGGCGAGGCAAGTTTCCTATCCTGTATTGGCCAATATTGTTTCAAGTAAAGTTTCCTTATATGTGATCCTAGGAACATTAGTAAGTACGAGGCAACAGAGACACCACAATTAACATGAGCTAAATGTTCATTTAAAATTAGTGAATTTTTTTTGAGAAGAATTTGAAAAATATAGTTAAAATTTAATCCAGTTACTCTTGAATCTTATGCTACCTAAAAAATCTTTAATCTTCATTAACAGCTATTTTACCCTGTGTGAGTCCTGCTTTTCTTACCTACACAAAAGTGTACACATGCCCATTGTTCTCACAAAGTCAAATCAAAATAACTAGCTATGTCACACAGAAAGTTTTTTAATTTTCGGAGAAGTATTTTTTTTCTTCTCCAATCTCTTTGTTGTCAAAGTTTTCAACGGCTCAACCTTCTTTGAAATCAATTTCTGCATCATCATTGCATACACAAACAATGCACACAACAACAACAGCTTGCTAAAGCTGCTAAGCACTTTGTTTCAGTCAAACAGCCTGGGTAAACTGTTCTATATTTAAGCAATTCTTCAAGGGAGACTACTTAAGTGTCACACCACCAATAAGAAGGGGTGCATGGACAAGCGATTTTTGTATTTTTCAGAGGAATAAAGCTGTTAAACTTTCTACCCCCTCCTTCTGAGCACACAAATCTTGAATAAAATTGTCCAGAAATAAAAGCAACTTTCTTGTCTTGTCATCTTGCTTATCAACCATTAATCTCGCTCAGCACACATGTAAATGTGCCAAAAACCAAACTTGTTCATGTAAAACATGTAACATGTAAAAAGCACGTGCTTACTGCAAATAAAAAATTAAAATTAAACAGCTATTTCTATAAGCTGACCAGTTGGCCAAGTCTAGGCCCTAAATTGTTGAAAAAATTAACTCAGTGAAACTGGTAAAAAATCTTCTCAAAAGCACAATGTGCATGTGCAAAAGTGTCAAGATCGTAAATTCGTCATATCATCTTTGAAGCTTTAATACACCATTAACAAACACTGTTAAGGTTGTTTAAAGAAACAAGTTGCTTCGCAACGAGCTAAGCAATTTTAGGGCTAAATAAATAAGAAACCTGGAAAAAGGGGGTTGTTTTTGAGCCTTCCCCATCCCTTTTTTTTATCAAGGAAAAAGAGTCACTCCTGTTTCCAGGGCTCTTTTACATGTATGATATTCTGACGAGACGGGTCAGAAGTTTTCGGACATATTTTAGCCTGATTTTTCTAAATTTTTATAAAGTAGTACGCTATGTCAGAACTTAGCCATATTTTTCGTTTATTTGCCAAAAATGCCATGCAGCTATCAAATCTACAGATAAGAAGTTCCACTTGCGACGTCTGCATGCATTATTTTTTACTGTTACAGAGGACTCTCTATAACTCGAACCCCTATAACTCGAATCTCTCCTTAACTCGAACGTTTTTTTGTCTCTTCGAGTACTTCCTCTCTATAACTCCAACGTCGCAACATGTTTATACGACACAAGCAGTTTTATTTGCATTTTTTTGGCTCTGTAAACGTAAATAGAGTCTAACTGATTCAAATGTTTTATACATGTGTGTGAGGGTCTTAAATGATGCGAACAAAACGTAAACGTAATTCTTTGGTATTGAAGTTTCTATAATCATGACGTCTGTTTTCGGATTTCTTTTCTTCCTTGAGATAAAATATTTTTTATTTTTTCAGTCCATTCTTAGCCTAGAAGGACGAGATTTTATATCCTGTACAAAGAAAGACTTGTCTCCATTCCGTATAAGGGAGAAAATCACGCGTAATTGGCAATTTATACAAAATTTATACAAAAACTCCTAACTCTTTCTTACGCGAACCTCTCTAAACTTGAACGGTTTTCGATTCCCTGTGGGAACGCAGGGAAGTATACGACCGTGTCAAATGACTTAAAACTTACTTCTACGTTTTTGCGAAGTCGTGAATTAGCCATATCGAGATATTTCGCGAAGTTTTCTTTTCCGAAAACCGGTATTATCAAATATTTTCACGAATCCAGTAATTTTTTGCAATTTAAATTTATTTTAGGCCTATTGTTGAGACCAAGTAGCCTGCAACTGAACTTGCTCATATCACAGAGGCCAACCTATACTACTTTTTTCTGTACTCCTGAATCCCAGAGTTTGTTGGTTTTTATTTTAGGCATCCCAGCTTTCCAACAAGTGAAAGTTTGCAAATCTTTACAATCACAGTAGAATAGCCAATTGTTTCCATCACTGGATTAAAACCTTGCTGGTTCTAAGCCAAATTGAACGCATGCAAGAAAACCTGTCGCTAAAACAATTGGTCATATGTGAAGGCTTGGTGGTGGTATATAGTAAATGATGAAATAATTCTATTGTCAGAACCTATTGTTAGAAAATTATATAAAATTAATTCAGTTAAGGATATCAAGAGTGTCAATATAATGCTAGTGTGTCATAAAAGAAAAAACAATAAATTACATTAAAAAATTCTTGCTTTATATAGGCACATACTTGTAAGTATCTCAGAGAAGCTAGTTAAAACTGCATTTTATTTTATTATCCAGGTAAGAAGATTAAGTTGGTTCAGACACTTGGAAAAAAGCGAGGAGGTAATTGGGTAAGAAAGTGTAGAGACTTAAAGTTCCTTGGACAAAGGAGGTAGACTGAAAAAGGCTTAACAGGAGGGAATAAGGAGGCTTTTTGATTTTAGAGATGGGTGCTTTAGACTAGGTGCTTATAAAGCTTTGGGTGCTTTGAGTTAACATATGTTATGTTATGTTTGTTTGTTTATTTTTCTGTATACTTTAAACGCTAAGTAACCATAACATCCAACTCATTATTGTCCTCATTTTCACTGTCATGAAATCTGGTGTTGCATCTAACACATTTTTTTGTGGTTCTAAGATTTCAAGAGCTTCTAGTTTTTTACATGATTTTCTTATTGCTACAGTTATTAGATACTTGCACCAGAAAGTTACACACTAACTGATATTTTAATTAAAGAACTAAGAAAAAAATGGGTAAATATATACTTTTGTTTTGTTTGTTTAGAAAATATGTAAGATCTTAATGGAGGTTAATATGATATTTTTACCATCCTCAACATTTTTTTTTATTTTTCACCTAATAAAATAAACTTTTAAAACGAATAACATTAATTTTCCCATACTTTGAAATCCCAACCAACTAAATAATAGAGCAGCTTAAACATGTTTTAAGAATCAACTTTTTTTGATTTTTAGAACATGTTTTTGACGACTTGCCTTTGTGCATTGGAACTTAAAATAACCTGCTCACATGAATGCTAAATTGGTTTTAGGTGAAAGTTTTAGTGCTAAGTCCTTGAAACAGTTTTGTTGCCCTTGTGAATCTAGCTTTATAAATTACACGTGCCATATTCAAGTCTCCCCAAAATTGTCAAAATTTTAATTTTGCAGGACAGGGCTATATTAATTATATTCTCATCAAGTCTGTCCTTATTACTTGGTGCCCAGTCTTTTTCTATTCAACTTCTAAGCTCATCTGAACTCTTTCTGTGTCTCAGATACCTTACTGCTTGGGTACCCATTATACAACATAACACTCTACACAGACCTCATACAACCTACCTTTTACCTTAATTGGCAAGACTCTATTAGTCAACAATTTGTTCTGAATTATCTCTAACGTGCCACTGTAAAGCTAAATATTTCGTTGTGTATAGTTTCATATTTACACTACAAACCTATGTCAACTCTTAACATTTCCTCAATACCAATGTACCCAATACTCAAAAGTGATGCGACAAAAAACCAACTCCTTTTCTACTACAGTGTCAAACTTCACTCTAATGCTGTGAATCATGACTTTATTGCTGTGCTCTTAAGCCTTCCTCTCCTAGTCCTTTCTTCCACTACCTTATCAATTCAACTAATTCATCCAACTATTTTGCTAGGACCAAATTTATACTGTTTTAAAATTATTTGAAGTTTATTTTGTTTAAGCAAAGGCACAGTACTTGTTCAGCATGTGATCACCCACCACCACATAATGGAGGTTATTATTTTTATTTTTATTTTGTTTTTGTTATTTGTGATAAAATTTGTTAGCTACCTCAATAAATCATTTAGTGATTGTTTTCTTTCTCTTCATCTTCACTCAACAAAACGCTCAGCAAAGGACTCGTTTTATAATGGACATTAACAGAGATCAAAATATATAAAAACCAGGAATAGCTTGCTAATTGGTTCAGTTATAAACGGAGCTCCCTGGTTGCTTTTTAATCTCTACAGCAGAAGTTTAACATCATCTATCTCCTATAACTTTAAATTTATTTGTTTTCTATGCCATAGGTTTGTCTAATATATTTCGTTATTTCATTCATTAACAAAGGAATGACTGAAGAGGAGGCTGACCTAAAAAATGAGATTGCACGTTCAACTTACGCAGGTATGTTGCATGATGGAGAAAGACATAAAAAGTATTTTGAAGCTTTGAAATGCACAATCAGTGAAATGATTAACCAACCGTTTATACAAGCTCTAGACATTGGATGTGGGACAGGGATTTTATCCATGATGGCAGCCAAAGCAGGAGCAAATTCTGTCTCAGCATGTGAAATGTTTAAACCGATGGGAGACACAGCAATTAAAATTATTGAGCAGAATAAACTCAGTCATATTATAAACGTTGTTAATAAGTGTTCTACAGATCTTGAAATTGGAACGGATATGAGTTCTAAAGCTAATATTCTTGTTACTGAGATATTCGATTCTGAATTAATTGGCGAAGGAGTTCTTCCAACATTGCGTGATGCACACAACAGACTGCTAACTCATAATTGCAAAGTTATACCTGCATCAGCAGATGTCAAAGTACAGTTGATTGAATGTGATAAATTATGGAGTATGAACAAGTTTCAATCAAATGACCTTTTCTCTACGAAAGAGCTATTAAATTGTCCAGGACTAGCATCTGGTCACGAGGTGCAAGTAAATCAGTTATACCCAAGAGATATAAAGCTGCTGAGTGATTCAATTACTATGACTAGTTTTAATTTTCACACTAAACACGAGCATACTTGCGATAACAAGTACTCTATGACTAAGAAATGCATAAATGTGGCACAGTCGGGAATAATACACGCAGTTTTGTTTTGGTGGGATTTAATTCTACATAAGGATAAAAATATTGTTTTGAGCATGGAACCAAAATGGATGAGAAGTAATGCAAAATACGTGTGGCGAGATCATTGGATGCAGGTGGTATACTATTTAAAACAACCACTGAAAGTTTCTCAGAATGACAATGTCTTTGCCACTATGTTTTACGATGATTATAGCGTATGGTTTGATGTGAAATGCTGTAATGTTACAGATGTTGTAGACCGTCCCCTGTGTTCATGTGGATTACATGTGGTTTGGTGTCGTGAGCGATTTGCATTATGGAACAATGTAGAAGTATGTCAAATGTTTACACACCTAATTAAAAAATATGAGATTGTATCAATTATAGGAGATGTTTCTTTATTTCCATTGCATTCTAGTAAAACTGATTTGAAATATTACGAATGCTCAGAGTTTTCGAAACAAATTATTCACGATTTGGCGAGTGAAAATAAGAAAAATATCAAAATTATCAAAGATTATACGAATGGTTTGCCATTTTCTGGTAATTTGCTTATTGATCCTTATTTCTCATCTTCCTTACTACCATGGCATCATTGTTTAACGTTGTGGACAATAGCACAAGATCTTCAAAGTGTGTACAACAATAAACTAAAAATTTATCCATGTAAAGCATTCTTAAAAGCTTGTGTCGTCGAATTTTCTGATTTATGGAAAGCTTATGCCCCTGTTGAGAATGTTGATGGTTTTAACATGAAAGAATTTGATTCTCTGATTGAAAAAGCTAGGTCACCTGTAAAAATGTCTCAAGGTTTTTATCAAGACGTTGAGCCATACGCCATGTGGGAATATGAAAACAGGTTGATCAGTAAACCAATGATACTAGCAGAATTTAATTTTGAAAAGCCAATGCCAGCGGTGGAGACGTATTTCTCTGAAAGTTTATGTATTTCGAGAGCTGGGATTGCACATGCTGTTGTATTATGGGTAGATTTTGTAATGGATGAAGAGAAAATTTTTTCCACTGGTTTGACTTCCCATGGTAGTTGGGTTGATTACATGAGACAAAGTCTTTATTTCTTTGCTCAACCAAAACATTATAAAGCGAGTGAAAAGATGGAAGCCAATGTTGTTCTTGTACCGAATGATTCTGAGTTACTGTTTGCGTTCATTTAATTTTTATTTGTTATTTTTGAATTTGTTTTATATATACTTGCTTCTTAATAGCAAATTCTAAAAGAATTAGTACCACTGCAAAGTTATATCTTTAAAAGGACCTTGTACATTATTTACTTTTTGAAAAATACATTATTAGTTTTATTGCTTCATGAGAAAATTTTTGTTCCATGAGGATACGTTCTCAGTTTTCTCTTTCAATGTGCATAATTTTGCTGCCTCTCTTTTTTTTTATCTACCTTAAAATTTTTGTGTTTGAACTATTTGACATCTAGATTTCAGTAGTGTTGTCAATTTCATTTTTTATTATGCATGATTTGTTTTTTAGGTGCCTTATAAAAAGAGAAATAGAACTCATGGTACAAAGGAGACTTAATAGTGGATATAAAATGATTGGATAATAACAATGTAACAGTTGAAAGGCAATAATCGAGAATTAGTTATGTTAGTAAAGCTGTTGGGTAGAGTACCGTTGAGACAGTTTTTTTCTGTGATAGTTTTCATGGGTCTGTGTGTGGTGTTCTATTTTGCGCTACTCACTTCACTGGAAGAAAACAAAGCCAATCCGATCAGGAAACAGCAACGAAAAATGTCAGCTGAAGAAAAGAGATTAAAAAGTCTTACTGATAGAAGCCTGGTGTGGGCAGAACTTAGTCGTAGGGACAAAATGCAAAGACTTCTGGAGAATCCAATTTATGAAAATTTTAATATTAAAAAGCCACGTGTGAAAAAAAAGATTACCGTGCTTATTATCGTGTCGTCTGGTCCACGCCGCGCAGATCGAAGGGAGGCTATCCGGAGCACGTGGTGGGCACAATGTAAACCAACCTTTAAAGTATGTTTGTTTTTTTACTATTTTTTATATTTGTGTTTCAGGAAACGTTTTCCTGTCAAACATGTTAAATTTCTACTGTTCTGTTATTTTTTTATCAGGTGTTACCTGAGTGTGTTTTCTTCACGGACAAACAGAAGCCTGGGGACGAGTATTACGATCGCATTAAGAATGAAAATGAAATTCATAAAGACATGTATTTCCAACCATTAAGAGGTGGGATCGAGTTTGGTATTCGATTTTTGTATCACATGGTTTGGGCGATGATTTACTATGAATTCGATTACTTTGTAAGAGTAGACGATGATTATTTCTTTTGTTTGGAAAGGTTTTTGTATGAACTCCCTCAACCTATGATTTCGAATTTTCATTGGGGTTATACACATTGTATACTTGAGATAGTACGTCCGGAGGAGAGTTTAATTCTCATGTCACGTGATTTAATAGAATACTTTCTGTCCCAAAAACCGCATACAATGCGATGTCATCCCTGGGCTGATCAAATGATTGGTGTTTGGACGACGGATTTGATATTAAATGATTTTGTGTTCCGACACGATCGCCGTATACATCATAAGCCTATTGTTAGTGAGAAACCGCAATTAAGAAATACGCAAAATGTTTGTCATAAATATATCGGAATACACGGAACTTATCCCGATGATATGAGACTGTTTTGGAAACAGAAAGGTAAAGGGTTTAATTTTACATCGGTCAAAGAAAGAGATGAAAGTATAGGAAACCTAGAATTAAATTCTGAATTGTGTGAATTAGTACATAACTTTAATTATTTTGTATTTGAACCGGAATGGCAATATGAACCAAAACGTTGTATTTATAATCCGATTTGGGATACTGGGAAACAGCTGGTTAAAGGGGGTGTATATGCTGGACGTCAAGATGACAAAAGACTTGCGTTGGACGACGTGAAAAAAAAAGAGAAAATGAAAGAGCAAAACAATTAATACACACCAATATTGTTCTTTTTCCTTTTTTAGCTGCCGTTGATGCCGTTAATGTTGCATCATTAGCACTCACTAAAACTAATCTTCGTGAATTTTTTTAAGAAACAAAACAATTTTTAATTTTCCTTTTTTTTGTGTTAAATATTTCTTTTTTGTGGTTGATAAAAATGATTTTCAGCCTTACAAATGAGCAAACTTATTTTAATAAACAGACCTGAAGAAAATTAAAATTTCGAAAAAATGCTAGTAAATTCTTGTAAAAATCCTGGGACTAATTATCCTGAAATTGAAAAATAACTAATTAATTCCTATAAAATTAATTCCTGCGAAAATTAATTCATTTAAGGTACATCAGTGTCATAAACCACAACCAATTCAAACGCCACAGACAAGGCAACTTCGAAAGGTAAAAATTAGACAGCCATGGCTTCCACGATGAAATACTTAAAAATGCAAAATATATACAAATCAAACTTAAATAATCGGGTAAAGGTCAAAAAAGGAAATAAGTACCACTAGGTAGTTCTTTCTTGTCAAACAAAAGACTTTTGTAATCACCAGCCTCATACAAAAACTTTTGGAGGTTCGCGGTCATCACACGACGCATTAAAATAATGTGGTTTTAATGGATCGTCTGAGCGCGGTCATTTTCAGTTGGTCACATGCGGAAATAGCAATGCGAGAGTAAAAAATCTTGGACGCAGCTAATCTTCCATGTTTATAGGTTAATCTTTTATTTTCACAAACACTGCATTCTTTTTTTTAAATGTTGTTGTACATGTATTTGAAAAATTAAAACGATGAAATTTAAATCGAACGTTCTCTTTTTTAAACAAAATCTGATTTTTACAACCTCGGTACAAGTAAATCTTTAAAACATAAAACCTGTTTCTACAAACCCAAATGAGTTAATAATTACGATATAAACAGTCTCTTTCGAGAAATATTACATTTGGTCTGTTATGCTTTTGACCCAAAAACTGTTTATATTGTATAAGCAGAGAAATGTTTTGTATTTATTGCAATGCAGGTGGTATATATTCTTCCCAAAAATTTATCTTAAAACCCACTGCGCGGTAAATCTGTTTTTGGAGCATTGTATTTTTAAATTTTGTTAATACCATTCTAAATCCTTTAAATCCTGATTTTAAATTTTCGTAAGAGAGAATCCTGTTTATTTTCAAATTTTTTTTGAAATTGAATTCGATTTGGAAGTTTAAGATAGCAAGATGTGGTGAAGTGAACAGCGGCTGTCGTGTGGTTCGCACTACCTATCTACATAAACCCCTGAAAATAAATCTGTAAAATTAAACGACGTATCGCCATACGGGTTTGTACATTGCTCTAGAAGACAGAATATAAGTTTCAAACTTGGCAGGCCTGAGTATATGGATAAGTATGAATTTATTGTAAGATGGGGTTTTAAAAAAAGGTTCTTTATAAAACTAGTCCCTGTCCCCCTCTCCACCTGCTAGGTAACGCGCAGTAGACTATGAAATAAAAGCATTATCCACAGATTTATGTTTTCGTCAAGATATCCTTTTTATTTTCATATTATACATTTAATAGTCTTCATCGTCTTCTTCGTCACCGTCCATTGATTCCAATCCAACTTCTTCGTAATCTTTCTCTAAAGCAGCCAAATCTTCTCGTGCTTCTGAAAATTCGCCTTCTTCCATACCTTCACCAACATACCAATGCACAAATGCACGTTTGGCATACATGAGATCAAACTTATGATCCAATCTACTCCAGGCTTCAGCAATAGCAGTTGTATTGCTCAACATGCACACAGCCCTCACAACTTTAGCAAGGTCTCCACCAGGAACAACAGTTGGTGGTTGATAGTTGATACCAATTTTAAATCCAGTTGGACACCAGTCAACAAATTGTATGGTACGTTTTGTTTTGATTGCAGCAATACTGGCATTGACATCTTTTGGTACAACATCACCTCGAAAAAGCAAACAACAAGACATGTACTTGCCATGCCTGGGATCGCATTTAACTAATTGATTCTTCGCTTCAAAACACGCGTTTGTTATCTCAGCAACTGAATGGTTTTCATGATACGCTTTTTCAGCTGATATTACTGGTGCGTATGTAACCATAGGAAAGTGAATTCTTGGATAGGGAACTAAATTTGTTTGAAATTCATTTAAATCTACGTTCAACGAGCCATCAAAACGTAACGAAGCTGTAATACTGGACACTACCTGGCTTATTAGGCGGTTTAGGTTTGTATACGATGGTCGTTCGACATCAAGATTGGATCTGCAGATATCATAGATAGCCTCATTGTCTACCATGAATGTGCAGTCAGTATGTTCAAGCGTGGTGTGAGTAGTAAGAACCGAGTTGTATGGTTCCACAACTGATGTGCTCACCTGAGGGGCAGGGTAAATTGCAAATTCTAATTTCGATTTCTTTCCGTAGTCGATAGATAATCGTTCCATAAGTAAAGAGGAAAAGCCAGATCCAGTGCCACCACCAAAAGAGTGAAACAATAGAAACCCTTGCAAGCCAGTACATTGATCCGCAAGCTTTCTGATCCGGTCCAATGTTTGATCGATGAAGCCCTTGCCAACAGTGTAATGTCCACGTGCATAATTGTTAGCAGCGTCTTCTTTACCGGAGATGAGTTGCTCCGGATGAAACAATTGTCGATAGGTACCGGTTCGGATCTCATCTAGACGCAAATAAAACTTAAAGTTAAATCTAACTAATCAATCCGACCATCTACCCAGGGTACGATCATGTACCCAGGACTTGTTAAACTATCTATTTTAAGAATAAACCTTAATACAATATACGTCTTTGAGGAGAGATTGTGTTTAATGAATCTATTTAAAAAATGAACATTAATTCTCCTAAGAAAGTATTTAAACCGACTTAAAAATAACCCTACATGTATTCTGCGTTGTAGCAGTGTGAACTTACCAATAACAGATGGTTCCAAGTCAACAAAGACAGCACGTGGTACATGTTTACCAGATCCGGTCTCAGCAAAGAAAGTGTTAAACGAGTCATCGCCCCCGCCTAAAGTTGTATCAGATGGCATTTGTCCATCAGCTTGGATACCATGCTCCAAACAATACAACTCCCAACATGCATTGCCAATTTGACATCCAGCTTGTCCAACGTGTACTGAAATACATTCACGCTATAATGTAAAAAAACGCGTAGAAAGATTTAGCCATTTGTAGATGTATACGGATTATACTAATGTATTTTTTGCACAGTCCGCCTTGATAAAAATGCTCTGTTTCAATTAACTGGTTAATATATTCATGGAAACAGAATTTCATAAAGAATCTTACAACTAAAGTTGATAACTAGATTGAAGCCAGCAATTTGTTTAACTACACTTCGGAAGATATTTATGTATGACAAAAATATTTATATATAGAAGTTATCTTGACATCGAGTTTACACATTTGTTAGTAAGCGAGCAAAGGAAGGAAAAAGGTTTTTAATTTTAACGCCAGCTCAATTAACATGTTATTTAAACTCATCCGGTTATTAAAATTAATGATAAAAATAATAAAAGAAAGGGTATGACTCTTAATATTCAAATTATATCTCTCCATCGTAGGGGTAGTTTTCGAAAAGTCTGTTAGGACTACCCATCACGATTTTTTCAATTAATCCTCTAACAAAAGAAACAACAAAACTAAGAGACTTAAAAAATATAATGAATTAAATGTACAGATATAAAAGTATAAATGTGGATGGAAAGAAAAGCAAAAAATTAACATAAAAAATAATAAGATAAAAATAAATAATATTGTCCGGTAATTTAAAAGAAAAAAAGCTTGAAAAAAGGAAAGTACCGCTACAAAATGTCTTGGAAGTTGAAAATAAAATTTCGCGAACAACAGGATTTTGTTTCTTGTACTTACTTTCAATAATCCGCAAAAAAGAGGGATTGAGAGCTAGTTTTGACGCCTTTTTGTAATCAATAAACTCCTCTCACGTATTGGATTAATTGACAATAGACTCTTACGAACACGTTTTAAATTTACCATTTCGTGAAGTAGCTACTTTATAATAAAATAAGCAACCTACCATTTTGAATTTTTAAACTTTGATACAGTTCTACTTTTTAACAAAAACAACCCAGTTTAAGGTGCGACGACTGAACACTGTTGTTTCTGACGTTAAAATGAGAACGACCACAATTACTTGACCTCTTTAAACCACAACACATTTGTTTCTCTTTAGAAACCAACCAATAGCGAACAAGTTTATCTTGTCGACCAATTAAATTTTTTCTTTTTATAACATTGGCAAAGTTGGTTAAATTATAAAATTGTCCTCATGATTTATGACTGGATATATTCACAACAATATCTATGGTAGGCGTAGCTGCATGTAATGACGCGTTAAGCAACTTCCTTTCCAACTTTTATGTGGTCGGAAGAGACATTGTTTTTTGTAACAAGAGATTTAAATTACATATATATATTTTTATAGAGAATGTAACAATTTTAGCTCTTGTTTTTTTGTTAAGCAATCAAGTCTAAAATAGACGTTATTACATACTTAGCTGAGCAAGATTTAAAAAACATTCAAATTGAACTTTTTCACAGATATTTGCAGCTTTCACATTTTATCTACAGTCATGGACAAAATCAATGAAAGAAAAGCAGTTTTTTCGTCATTTCGCTAGTAGCATTTGTTTGTTTGCTCTCACGAAGAAAAAATCAACATCGCGGGCCACGAAGGTCGCCCAAATCATGAAAACATTCGTGCTGGCGTCACAACAACAGCATGTTGTTAGTTGATGTCTAGCATGTACTTAAAGTTTCTTAAATCTCAATCTAAAGTTTATATTGAAACTAGATACTAATAAAAAAAATGGTAACATTGTATAACATTTTAAGAAACCAACAAACTGTCAATCATATTAATATGTTTAAATAAAAATAATAAGAAGAAAGAACACACACTGGTAAATTTAAAAGTGAAAAAGAAACAATGATGGTAGAAAAAAAGCGAAAGAAAGAGGATTTATAAGAAGGAAATCTAATGTTGTGTAAAATGAGAAAAAAGAGAATTCACATGACATCTTGACATCATTTGAAGCCTACCCTCTTCTGATCAATACATTTTTTTTATTAAGAATCAGGAAATTCAGCTTATTTATTATTTTGTGTTTATAATATAAAAATTTTTAGTTGAAGTACGTTACAAATCTTTACGATCAATTATTAAGTAGATACAACATTGACTAAATACCAAAATGGATGGATAGGTTATATCAAAATTAAAAGAAAAATTTTTAAACTTTATGTAGCATGAAACATTGATTTTAAATCACCGGATCAGATAATACGTCTACTTCTAGTAAGAGTTTTGCTGTTACTCGTAAAGGGACGAAAAAAGCATCGCTACATGCGCAGGTGAACAGAAGTTCGAGTTAGTTTAAAGACTAAAAATATGACTAACGAAAACATATTAAGGTGTGTTTTGCGCAAAAATAGTCGAATCGTTTAAGTGGAATAACCTCTAAACTTATTTGCAATATTTTCATGGAATATGATAAAATTTAATCAAACTAATTTTAAGTTTCAGTTAATATTTTGTTTCCCATATAAGCTGAAGTGACACAGTAAAAAGTAAGGGGAAAGAAAGTAACAACTTTCAAAGGTTTAATCGTTTTCCTGGGTGCGATTAACTTTTAAGAAGAATTTTTTTACATAACTTTTATTTAATTGATGATGAGGTGAATATGTTTTGCAAGTTTTAGTACTTATTTCCAGTGAGAATGGTTGCAGTCACACAGAGAATACAGATTTCATTGATACAATGATAAAAGCTTAAACTTATTTGCCAGAAGATAAAACATGGGGCGATGTTATAAATGTTTTTCTTTTTTCTGTTTATAAACCTGCTTACAAAACACTGCAAAGACTTTGTGAGAATAAAAGTAAAAACTTTTGGTGAATACTGCATCTTATACGTACTTAAAACTAGATATAGAATATTTTTTTTTAAATCGTCAGTTCGCGCAGTCATGGAGTTAGCATTTCTTAACTATCTTTATGACCTCTTCCCTTGAACTTTTTTGTCTCTTATCGGTGATTTTTAATAGGTCTGACGAAAGTTATGGACTCGCAGAGATAGGGAAATGCCGATGTTGGTGCAAATCCGTTAGCACTTTACCATTTTACGTCAAATCATGGATCATACCCGTTAAATCAACGATAGAAGAATTTCTGTACCCAACCCCCCAATCCCCACCGTGTCCCCCATATCCCCCACCCCCCCCTGGCCCCCACCCCCCAACCCTGCCGTGTCCCCCCTGTACCATGCTAAGATTCAACTGTGTCTATAATGGCCCCTAGCGTACGTGGTAATACCATCTTCCACAATTATGCGCTTATCATCATCCGCATTGAGTGCGAGTTTATTTGTTTTTACCGTGTGAATATCATGCTTAATGGATCGAAAGGTCATTTGGGTTCTGTAAACATTTACACCCTCGAACAGACACCTCTTGTAGTTATCAAAACCCAAGGTCTTCCTCACCACACACCTCTTGACCCCCTTACACTTCTTATCCTCCCTACCACATAGCTGTTTGTAAGCGTAGGTCTTCGCTCTTAGGGCGACAAACTCCGTCATTACCTTGCCACCTAACTCGTCCTTCATCAGCCCAATGATCTTTTTATTCAAACCTAATGGTAGAGGTCTACCATCTTTCTTATCGTACCCTGATGTGTCAAATCTCAAAGCTACATCGTCGGCGATATCTTTGTAAAAGTCGTCGGTTTTGATATGATAAACGAATGAATCTGTATCCATGTAGCAAAGCTTTACATCATTACCATATTTCGGTCTCATGTAATCATAGTGGAACTCATACATAACTATCTTGGACAAGTCGAGAATTGCCAGTCCCAGGTAGATTGGCTTATTCAGTTTGATCTTGATCTTGGACATCTCTATGCCCATCAGTGTTTCCGAGAACCACGTGCTACCCTTGAAATTGGGCTTCATCACCATCTTCTCGTAATTCTTTCGGTTGGTGGCCAAACGTATATCCTTTTGCTTACGTTGGTTTTCCATAGTTTTACCAAAGAATTATTCATCAGCTTGAAAAAATCTTTCTTGAAGTCATTCGTTGATTTTGTACGCAAATCGGTGTTAAAATCGATGTACGGTTTCAACCACGCACTCTGATCAAATCTCAAGACCCTATGAACCTTATCCAGAACAAGACTGTGATTCAAAGCTTGAGCAAGCGCACGGATATGAATCAGATAGTTCTTCTTGTTTGAAAGACACGGTGTCAGCTTCTCGACCCCATTGATAACCTTCCTCTCAGGCATGAAAGGAAGATCGTTATGAGAATCGTGAAGCTCCTGTGGATAGCTCACATCGACCTCAAGGATGTACCCCTCTTCACCGTTTTCCACAGCTAATTGCGAAATCAGTTCAGGTGTGAAGTGCGAAAGTTTACCGGTGTCAACCCACTCAAACCCTCCAGTCGGCAGCTTCCTAATCATGGCCCAGCCGTACAAATTATTTGCATCGAGGTACTGGAGATAGCTAACCATCTCCTTCCTCTCCGATATGTTGTACTTGTCCCCCATATACTTATTGTTGGCTTTGGCGTAGCGGTGGACAGCCTGACACAATCCACCCCTAATACCCCTCTCAATGAACAGGACCATCTCCATATCCGACAATAAATCTAGACTAACCTTGGTCTTTTTCAAACACGCCCTCCAGGTTAATCCCGGAGCGGTGTAAAAGTGAGCCGGGTCTAGATCGTAGTTTCTCAAGCATGTTTCCCTGAAGGTCTCAAACACATCACTCAGAAGCAGCACATCAGTCTTGAGATATATATCATGATAAACACCCATATTTTCAACTTTCATGTCTTTCCATACCTTTTGGGCATGCGCATAGTCAGCATCACTGATACCACTCATGTTCAACTTGCTATAAAAATCATCCTTCGACGGAAGCTTAGTTTCATTAAACCTATCGAATGAATCAACATATTCATATGGGTATACACCATTTCTTCTCATTATTTTGAATTGCTCATCATCATTGAAAAATTTTTTGAAGATTTTTACACTGATCATCAGAGAGATTGTTTACCAACTTATCCAGGCTACTAGCCATGAAACGAACCGAATCGATGAATCTTAATTTTATCTTTTTGGCTTTAGTCTCTCTATTTTTGTCAATGTATTCACCAACCTTAACATCCGTCGAGAAAGAGATATATTTCTCCTTATTTTCGGCAATGACGCTTATACCTTTCTCTCCATGCTGTTTAGCAAGCTCTTTGATGAATAGATGTGCATCGTAGCCACTCAGATTATAAAAGACAACCGGAATATAATTAGGCACTTTGTATCGGATATTACATTCTCGATGGGCAGCCTCGCGAAACTTACCGGTGAAATGGCAGTGATCCCTAACCTTGATGTCATCCTTGTCATCAAATTCTTCCATGCAAATGTGGCACACCCTGGCTCTCTTGAAACTGTCACGCTCCTTCTCCGTCAGTGGATCCATTGCTTTCTGAGGAAACATGTTATATAACCTTTTCGCCTCAGAAACTACATGATCTACAAAGCGCGGAACACAGTCCTCACCGCGGTAAAACTTCAGAGGGTCCAGCACTTCACCATGAGCATATTTACTATAACAACAGAATCCAGTGGGAACATGTTTACCAACTTTCTCGGTGGATGATCCGCATTTTCTCTCTTCTTCGGGCAACTCTTTTGTGAAAGCTTCGAAATCGGCATACATGATGAATGGAGCTTTGAGCTGAAACTTACCATCAGTGAAGGTTAAGGTGCTATCCTCCTCAGGGAGTTGAATCTTAGCAGCATCGTTATTCTTGCAATACTCAAAGTGCTCATCCCTTTTCTGTTCGCTTGGAAAACCAGAGAGACAATTCAAGCAATAATACTCCTTATGTTCATGCTTTGAGTTGGCCTTGCTCAGGACACCGCTCAAGTTTTTAACGGCGATGTAATGTCTCTTCTCCTCCTCATGTAGCAAGAACAAAACAACCGTCTCCTTACGATCCAGATGCTTCGACTTGCGACACATGTAAATACCTTCCCCCTCATCCTTTGTCAAAACATGCACAGCGACATCGGGGTTCCTTCTCTCAAACAAATCTATTTTATTTAGCGCCATTGGGAAAGTTAGACCATCCCAGTTATACTTATCATGCTTCTTAAGGTTCGAGATTCGTTCAGGATGATTATCGATCTTATCATGATTGAGAGCAGCGATAATGGCCCATCTGAAACAGTCCTCGTCATCCTCGTTATGCGGGTTAATCACGGATCGCTTACCACTGAAGTTCTCTACAGCGGCAAGTAAGAACTACCTCTGGTTAATTTCAGTTTATGAAAGTCCACATGCATATGTAGGATCCTTTCGATTGTGAACCCGCTGGCAGGTAGAGCAAAGTCTTCAATCTGCTCGATTATCTTGTTACGCATCCGATCGAAAACATCATGGGTGTCATCGTGGGCGTGCAGTATCTCCATATAGCTGTTGAAAGCTTTATTGACATGTACATACGGGGCATCAGCTGAGCTGGTGTCCTCCCTTACCCACTTCACCCACAAGGTCGCCTGAGTCTTCAATGACTTCTTTTGCCAGAGCACGTCACTCATCAACCTCTTGACGACATGCTCGACCTTTTCGAGAAAGACCTTGACATTCTTCCCACCACCGTCAGGGTTTATCTTGAACCTTTTGTAGGAACCTTTAAACGCTTCTTCAATAGGGGTATAGGGGTTTTCTTCCTCCTTCACCTCTTTCTCTCCACTGCCCTTTTTATACAAACCCATGATCTTATCCTTCATGGTTTTGAAAGCTTTTGTTGTTTTATCCTTAATAGCCTTAGGTACATGATTTATCAACCAGTCTCTCCATTCAATCAACTTGCTTTTCACAATAGGTCTGGTTTTAATCATTTCTTGCTCTTCAAACAAATCCATGTCTTGTTGGCTAGGACCTGCGGTCCTAATCCGTATGGATCTCGTGGGTCTCGGTGCTGGTACGGGTCTAAGCATCGGTATGGGTCTATTTGGTCTCGGCGCTGGTACTGGTCTGGTGGGTCTTGGCACGGGTACCAGTCTAACTGGTGCTGACACGGTAGTGGGTGTCAATAATTCAATTAGATCAGCCTTTCTGAGCCTTGAGTAGCCATGTAGGCCGCGTTCTCTAGAGAGATCTCTTAATTCAGCAACTGTATTTCTCGAAGTCATATCGGTTTGTGATATACGATTTATGAACTAAAAAAAGATTCATAACATTTGTTACTCGCGCGAGTAACAAAAAACAATCTAGGTACCTGGGCCCCCACCTTCACATTACAGTGATAGGATTCAATTTTTAGTTTGCAATCTGACCCCTCAATTATATTGTTTAATGACAAGATCGATGGATGCGCGACATATGGGGCATTTATCTCCCTCCGATTTCAATATAGATGCGCACGATAAACAGCAGCAAAAATGCCCGGTGGTCCAATGAACAATGGTCGCGTCCTTTCGTTGTGAATAACAAATTATACATTTTTCCGATTCATCCAAGGTATCAATGTCATAGTCTGGGATAGCCGGCTGATGCGGCTCAACATTATCCTCATCGATTGGATCCATGGGTATCGGTGCTGATCCATTTGGTCTCGGCACGGGTACCAGTGCTGACACGGTAGTGGGTCTCAATAATTCGATCAGATTGGCCTTTCTGAGCCTTAAGTAGCCATGTAGGCCGCGTTCTCTAGCGAGATGTTCTCTAGCGAGATGTATTAATTCGGAAACTGTATTTCTCGAATTCATGCCTGGTTGTGATATACGATTTATGAATCTTTAAGATAGTTTTATAATCGTGTAACTAAAAAAGATTCATAACATTTGTTACCCGCGCGAGTAACAAAAAACAATCTAGGTCCAATCACCTTTTGGAAGATCTCTTATCGTTATAACGTTTTTGACATCTTAGATATGCTTCTCTGTTGTTTACCCTCCAGTTGGAACAGTATCCATACCATTCTTGTTTGGTATCTAGGTCGATGGTGTAGGATGGATCAATATCATTCCTCTCAATCACCTCAATCAATTTAGCTTTATTCATTCCACAAATATATTTCACCCCACGGGATTTAGCCAATTCTTTCAACTCTTTGAGTTTCATTAATTTGTAGTCGGATACACCACCATTGGTGGTATCACAATGTAGATCCGTTTGATTTGTTATGTCAGACATCTTTACATATAATCAGTAAAAAAATACTTTTAAGCACTTTTATCGTGCTACATCATAACAAAAAGGAGATAAATAAAGGTGTGCATAAATAAAACATGTCAAACTCTAAACTTCAAGAGACTTACTATCAACCTTAAAATTTATGGAAAGGACAAAAGGCTGTTCAGAATTTAAGAGGATTCGGCTTCAGGCCAAAGGAGATTAAGAAGTGGCTATCAAAACAAGCATTTTGGCAAGTACATTTACCCGCCCCAAAACATGTTGAAAGACCACATTATGAAGTTACCACCCCTAATGATTTACATCAATTCGATTTATTGTACATGCCTGGTGACATACTGTATGGTAATAAATATAAGTACATTTTGTCGGGAATCGATGCTGCCGGAAAATTTATTCAAAATACAAGATGCCCAAGAACTGAATGATTCGGAAAAGGTATCATCTACATGGGTTAAGCATCTGTATAAACTGATTGATAGGCTAAACGATACAAAGACGCAGATGATTGGTATGAAACCAAAAGATGCTATTATAATGAAAGAGGTGCCTCTTGCTAAACGAGAGAATTATCCACCTGAAGTAGAATTACCTCAAGATGGCTTGTATAGATATTTACTACAACCTGGTGAAGAGCATGATGATGGGCCGAGACGGGCAACCGATAGAATATGGTCGACAAACACATATATATTGCGTGAGGTAATAGCGCAACCTGGTAACCGTGTAATGTACTATGTTCAAGACGGACCCAGACGGGCTTTTGTAAAAGAGGAATTGATGTTAATACCTGAAGATACAGAATTACCTCCTGATTATGTGCAAGGTTGGTGAAAAAGGGGGCGATACATAAAAAGTATCTTTACCTGTTTCTGGTAAAGATGATTGTGCCGAGGATCGCGCGGGGCGGTCGGCAGGTAGGGCCGCTATGGCTCAGTCTTGGGGGAAAAAGGGACGATCGCGCCACATAATGTCATAATTAAAAAACCGCCTTACTTTCAAATATTAATTTTTCAAATAGCACATGAAATATGTGAGTGGTATACAGGCACACATTACTAACTTTGTTCCTGATTTAACGTCTTTTTTAGACTTTGAACTTCCGCCATTAAACTTTTTTCAAACTGATTGCGTGTTTCACTCTCCATCTTTCTATCTGTTTTGGTCATCTTTTCCAGAGCTTCGTAGTATATACCACACAAAGTTTGAAATTCCATGTGGCTAATATTATCATCATTCAATGCTCGTGAGAAAGAGTTTTCAAACACAGCAATAGCAGATGTTACAACATCACATAATTTCATGACTTTGTTTAGTTTCTTTTGATATCTCTTAATCGATGCCGAGATAATGGTACAGGATATAGCTCCACCTATGGATACACTGGAAAGTCCTATAATGGGAATTCCAACAAGGGTAGCGCTGGTTGCTGTCGTACCAATACCGGTGGAAATGGCTAAGGTTTCTGAGATGTGTAGTGAAATCGCTAATCGGTCTAGTGCTTTGTTGTTTTTATACTCCTTGTCCCGGAATTTCTTTTGTAATTTTACCAACTCATCAAGTTGGGAATTAACTGTATTTGTGTTAAACTTGTCTTGCTCACTCGAATACTCGGGAGCGGTGGGTAACTTTGGATAAATCTTAAGATCGGCCATTTTAGGTTATTACAAAGAAAAACTATCCTCTAAATAATAAAAAAACCGCCTTTCATGATTCTTTTGAGAATTTTTTAAACTCCATCTATTTTACTTATATTTTCAAGAGTTTCGTAGTATATACCACACAAACTTTGAAATTCCATGCGGCTAATATTATCAGACGGTTGCCGTGATAAAGTGCTTTCAAACACATCAATAGCAGATCTTACAACATAACATAAAGCCATGACTTTCTTAAGTTTCTTTTGATATCTCTTAATCGATGCTACGATAATGGCACGGGAAACGGAGCTGGATATGAATATACCGGAAAGTCCTATAGGATTCCCTAAATTTCCAATAATGGTAGCGGTAGCTGCTATCGAACTGGTAACGGCTAAGGTTTCCGAGATGATGCGCGAAATCGCTAATCGGTCTAGTGCTTTGTTGTATTTACACTTATTGTCCCGGAATTTCTTTTGTAATTTTACCAACTCGTCAAGTTGGGAATTAAGTGTGTTTGTGTTAAACTTGTCTTCCTCCCTCGAATAATCGGTGTAAATCTTAATCCCAGCCATTTTAGTTTATTACCTTATTAAAAAGAAAAAACTATCCTCTAAATAATAAAAAATAGCAGACATTGACATTGACCCTTTTGGAGACCATGGGAGACCGGATGAAGGTACCGATGAAACGTTTCCTCTCATACCCACCAGGGACTGTACGCGAGTACAAATACACACACCGGGTGAGGAAGAAACATCATTCGGGGGTCTCAGTCAGAATACTAGAGTTTTGCAGGAAATAGTTGAAGGGTTGTATGATAGATTATCTGAAAGATTCCAACCAAAACCTGAGGTGTTATATACCGACCTGTTTGAAATTAGAGATGGTGAACTATACTACAAAGACGATAACAGGCCATTGACAAACAATGGAAGACTAAGGGCTACTGGTACTATATCAGATATATTAGGCAAGAGAAGGCTGCGTAATTTAGGCTTTGACATACCAAAAGGTAAGATTACAGCCTGACAGGCAGCTAAGCTAAACAAAATACAAGAAGAACTACCCTCATCATCTAAAATAGAAACAGCAAGTGATGTAGAATTAGAAGCTATATCCAGGGATGTGGTAAACAGTACGGAAGATTTAATTTCATTTATGAAAAAACAATCCGTATACGATAAAGAAACTCAGACCCCTCCTATGTTTGAACACCCTTTGCGTGATATGTATGGATTGGATAAATCATTGAAAAAAGTGCGAGGAGGTCTTCAGCTTGCGACCGCTAAAATGGTTAAGACCGAACACAAAATCGAGAAGGAAAAAAACAAGTTGAAAGAGATGAGAGATCCTAACGAATCCAAGACATACACCGATAAACAGAGAGAGAAAGTGAAAACAAGGTTGGAAAAACTAAACGATGATTTGATCCTTCACCATGAGAGTATCGATATTCTCAAAGGTAAGTTAACAGTCAAATAAAAAGCATCAAGGAGACGATTACCAAAGTCCTTGACAAAGATACAACATTGGGTGAAAAGATACGAACACTATTCCGTGAGCAGGGTATCACTGTTGTCAGCGTACTAACGGCATTTGGTATGGTTATAGGCCTTCTCGTAGAAGCTTTGTCACCTGGGGGTGGGGGGTCATCCACCGGTAACGCACAAAATCATGACAAAGGTGATGATAAAAAGGGCGGTGCAAATGACCTCCGGTCCTGGATAAAAAACAAGTTGAATGCGTTGGGGTCTCTCTTGGGAAGGTTGGCGGGGACGGCCGCTGCGGCTCTACCAGGTATATTAGGATCCATAGTATTATGGATACTCAATCGAGCGAAAGAAGCGGTAGGTTGGTTGAGTCAAAACTTGTGGGCTTTGATAGTTGGAATCGGAGGTCTGATATACACCTATCTCGTGACAAAGCGTTAGGGATACTACTACAGCTTATATGTTACACGCATCATGTAACATACTTTTTGTGCTACCTAGCAATAGTTTGCTATCTTTCAAAATACCACACAGCATCACCGACACCGATCATACTTAGTGCGATAAAGGCCAATTCCCTTTCATGTTGATCCTTACTAGGTGTATAAAAGTCGCTCAATACAGGTTCCCGCGGTAGATCCGTAAGAATTGATCTATCTCCAAACACTTTTTTATATTCGCGCATTGCATCATTTAGCTCTATGAATTTTCCTTCGGCCTTCTTTTCAAGTCTGAGCTGCTTATTGATAAAGTCTACTCTCTCTTGTCTTTTACGTTGCCACAAAACCTGGGCTTTTTGTAATTGTTCTATGGCCAAATCATGACGCTTTCTTTCCTTATCAATTCTGTGTTTTGATAAGCTTGAAAAGAGATAGCTTGAGCCTGTAAAAGCCAAAGCATTGGCTAAGGCTCCTTCCAACATCATTGCAATTGAAGCCATATTTAGATATTGATAGTTTCAGGTATAATCTTTTGCTTAATTAAGTATTCCCTTGACATTTCACTAGCGGCAACAATGGCAACTAGTTTTCCGGTATCTTCCAAGTCAAACTTTTGAATTGATGGTGGTGACATTTTTAACACCTTTTTTCCTAGCATTGAATAGCCTACAGCGAAAACGCAGACGACCGATGCTTTATATATATCGTTGATTATACTTTTCTTGTCCATGTTATTTCTATACTGTGAGATTATTATATCGCGATATTATCCCTTTATTCCATTTCAAGTTTACTTATTCTCACAGGTGTTTTGGAGTTTTGTGGTAGGGTACCCTTCGGCCCAGTTCTAGCAAATAGTACATTGTCTTTCTGTTTATACACAAAATAAGCAAATCCACCAACCAAACCGATGGCTATTATTCCCCCTATAGCGTAGTTCATAGGCTTTTCATTTGGGACGATGGTAGGTTCTGCCTCTCCGGCATTGTCTTCTTGAGATGGCTGTGTCTGAGGAGTCGGCTGTGTTTGTGCCATGGCCGCTTTTTTATATTCTTCCCGCATTTTACGGTTGTATTCCGCCAACCTCTTACCCGCTTCAACCTTTTTAGGGTTCTTCGTTGTCACCTGAATAGGAGTCTGAGTCTGTTCCTCTGACATCTTTATTATCTGTTGTATTTATATTATTATTATGAAGGGCAGAGTTTAAGAAGAGGTCATTTTCCAGGTCATTGCTCAATGCGCCTTGATTGTTTATTCCCAAGACTGTACAAGCTCCCGTGGAATACATGTGAATGATTGATTGTCCCAAGGACTTTACCATTTGACTTGATAGTTTAGCTTCATATATACTAAATAGTTTCTTCACCTCATCATCTTTGAGCTTTTGAATTTGATCGTCCGTATACATTTTACCCATGTATAGCTTGCTATTTCCGGTTAACACACACTCCAGCAATTTTTGTCTCTTACCATCCTCGGATGGAGGACCCGGAAGAGCAATTAAGTTATCAATTGCCGTTTCAGCCATTTTCAATAGCGATAGGTATTTTTTAACACAAAAAAAGCAAAAACTAAGTACTAGTAGTGGTACTAGTAGTACTAGTACTAATATTATGAAATTAATATATTCTATCATTTTGTTGCAGTCCTATAGTAGTCTTATAGGAGATTTCAAGAAATCTATAGGAGTCTTATAGGAGATTTCAAGAAATCTATAGGAGTCTTATAGGAGATTTCAAGAAATCTATAGGAGTCTTATAGGAGATTTCAAGAAATCTATAGGAGTCCTATAGATCTGTTAGATTCTTCTTATACTTTTGTTACAAGACTCTTGTAACACAAAAACTTCCAATCTAGCAAATCACGTAAGTTCTTGGATGTTCCATTCTCATGACTAAATGTGTGTATTTGCCATCTTTTAGCCTTTCCTTAACCGTCTGGATCTCTGATCGTGATTCAATGACATCATTCTCTTCATGAATAGTTGCGAGATCTTGTCTGTCTTTTGGATACCACACATATAACATTTTAGCTTGCCTTCGTAAATTTTTTGGTATAGCGGTGTATGATTGTGTGAGTAGCCACATAGTGTGGTTTTGATGTCGTCCGCTAATGGCCAACTCTAGCAATGGCTGTCTCTTTTTGTCTAGTTTCTCATCTGCGATGATATCGTTGATCAGGAATAAGGTTTTGTATCCGGCACAGAAATCCGTCATCTTTCGAATCCATTCATATAACATACCTTTCGGCTCAATTAGAATCACATAGCTGTCGTTCCAAAACCATTTTCGGTCCCTATATGTCTTATTCCATCTTAATGTTGGGCGTATAATCAAGATGAAATCGAAGTGATCAAAGTATTCATTCTCTAATAATTTTACAACACGTTTGGATTTTCCGCAGCCCGTAGGACCAACGAATAATGCTGTGTGGGGCTCTTTCATGTAAAGTGTGTTTTTCGCCATTCTATCTTAATAAAGTACATCCATAATTTCACCGTTTTGAATGTTTAGTTGAGCGTCCATGATTAGATATATATAGGCGTTTAAGGATCCTGCGGTTTCTGCTGTCTTTTCAATTTGTAGGGTGATCCCCTCACTTGCATTTTCAATCCGTCGGCCGGTCCCATGCAGGGAGTTTTCATCTATGGTTCTGAAATCTAACCATAGAGCATATTTGTTAGTTAAGTAATCGGAGACTTTTACATCATGTAATTGCAGATGTTTTTTGATTTCGCTGGCATTGCCATCCTTTGGTTTACCCTCAGCAAAATACTTACAAATTTCATTGTAATGTTCAAACGGCTGCATACCTTGAGCAAAAAGTTGGTTAGGCTTACCCTCAACTATGGCGGATACCTTTTTAATTTTCGGATTATAGAACTTACCGGTATCTCGTTTGTTTGTTGTCTATGTCTCAAAAACCTGTCGTATAGTAAAGCCATGTTTTCATATTCATTTGAAATAAATCTGGCTAAGGTTGGTTGTGTCACAATCTCATATTGTGAGATATGTTAGTTATTTTGTATTTAGCATCGGGTGCTGGTGCCGTGGCAGAACCCGAAGGTTTGGTTGGAGTTGATAATACAACCCTGTCGTAATTATTGAATGTGATCTCATAACATAACCTATTACCTAATCCAGCTTGATAATATGGAATCGTGCTATCTAACATTTCAAAATCTAGTGGTATGGTGAACTTGTTTTTGTATGCATCAGCAATGGCTTTGTCTGAGACATCGGATGCGTCTTTATCCGAAGCGCTTACCCTCAATTTCATACAGTTTTCCGTACACCCATCATTGGATATGATGCCTTGTCTGATTGCATTTCTCTTTTCATACTTGGTTAGCCATAAATCTCTGTAGCATCCTAAAAGATCAAAGTCATCAATGCTCAAAATCTCGGTACCCTCAAACTTGATGGCCAACTTTTTAACAATCGCTCTTCCAATGTTAGAGACCAATGTTCTTTTCGGGTCGGCTTTTGACTCGAGTTCAACGTCGAAACTTAGTTTTGAAGTACCTGGAACAATAACATCATCGCTACCTAAATTAGGAAACCTAATCAAAAGCAACTGGTTTTGATCAATCTCACTTGGATTGTGTGTCACAATTACTTTTTGGTGTGATCCTTTTACACCATGAGCAGTTCTAAGAGAACGTTCAGGATTTAACCTTTTTCCGTATTCCATGTTATTCCATGTTTGTTATTACTTTTATTTTATTTTTACTTTTATCTCAGTTAGCGTGTATACTTTATCGTACCTATGGCCTTTTATTCAAAACTCACTGTATATGTCTATCATCTCTCTTATGTGAAGGACAACTGTTGTTCCCAGACTATCTTTCACAAGATCTCCATTTTGATCAGTTATTTTCAAAGTAAGTGATTGAAGGAAACCATTCTTTAGTTTCTTATATTGTGGGTTTTTGGGCTCAATATGTGTAACATCACCATACTCAGATATATTATATGTGAGTATGGTGGTGCTATATCTACCATTTTTAAGATTTAATGTATTATCCAATTCATTCAGATTGAAATGTAGTTCTGTTATGTTGGTTAGCTTATTTGTTTTGATTACTCGAGGGTCTTTGATTGATGGTGTGGATGTGACATCACCCGCTAAAGATGCGTTCAACTCCCTGCCGGTGTATTCTCCTTGCGGTAGCAACTTTTCGTCTTTTCCAATGGTCACTTTTAGTGGGGCTGTGATTTCATATGTAACATTGTCCGAAAACGTCTCCATGATCGCAACTTCTTTTGTACCACGTGGGTTGGTGATTGGGTGATACAAATAGATTGTCTTTTCACTATTTACGTCATTTATTGTGATATACATTCTTATATTAGAGAGTGGAATTATTTAAATCAAAAAGAATGGAGAGCATTTTCAAATACAACCCAAATGCGGCCTATAAGCCAAATGGAGGACTGGACCTTCAGATATTGGATGGGAAGGATCTATACAAACAGACCATTATTGTCTCCGAAAAAGGCTCTTTTCCTGCTGTCTTTCCTAATATTTTTACCAATTACGAACTGAATCAAAACGAACAACGTATGAAAATTTGGAATGAACAACAGTTTAAATTATGGCAAACCCAACTCAATTTTGCCACTTGGTGTGCTTCAAGTGCTAGTGGAGTCAGTTCCGAACACCTGAAAGAAGGTAGATCTATGATCAGATCGGTATATCGTTTTCATGTCTATTATCACATTAGACGAATCATTAAGCGCTTGCAGACACCTCTACCTTTTGAAGATAGTTTTAATCAATATGACAATCCTTATTCAAACGAAGAATTTCTAAAAATATGTGGTGAATATGATGTTGATTCTAATCCTATGAAATACAGAGGTCAATACTTTTTCAGCTGATATCAAAAAAGACGTAAAAACTATCCAACTCCGGGCTTGAGTTATTTCACAGACGACTCCATGACACGATGGATTGTGGAAAAATCTAATGGCTTTACAAAAACAGGCCTTGTAAAGATTTCGAGCAATGTTAGGGCGTATGCTTATCTTGTTCTTAGTTAGCAAGCCTCAGCCCGTTCTTCTATCTTGATAATGATTCAAGCGCTTTGACGGCTCAAAGAGTTTTTATGAACAACCTTGAAGACATTGTTAACCGTAGAGTTGATATTCAGGAGGACATTAAACGTTATCAGGATACGTTAAACTACGCTTCAAGTAAGGTTGATTATTCGGTTGGGCAAGGCATTTATATGTTACCTAGTGACATGAATCTCAAAATTAGGTTACAACAACAAGATTTTAATATCGGGTGAAGATCTGACGATTGGGATTAATCGAAAAGTAAATGTGATTGAAAAAACAGCTGAATCACATAAAAAGATTCCTGATAAACATATTACCGTGCCTAGGACCTCCGGTCCTGATAAACATATTACCGATCAGCATATTACTGTGCCCTACCACAAAGATACTCCTGATGAAACTCCTACACACGAAGATGAGAAGATCGCTTTTGTGATGGCTATGACAACAGGTTATTTCATATGGTATTTGTTTAGATAAAGAATGACGTCAATTAAATGTCAATCAAACCGGAATAACAATAGAGAACAATGCATTCCTTACATACCAAATATCCTTAGCAACGGCTACTTTCGTTTTGACTTTTTCTTATGTAAACAACTTTCTGGTATGTAAAATCCTATTGTTATAAGCGTTTGATTGA
Source organism: Hydractinia symbiolongicarpus (assembly GCF_029227915.1). Classification (NCBI taxonomy): domain Eukaryota; kingdom Metazoa; phylum Cnidaria; class Hydrozoa; order Anthoathecata; family Hydractiniidae; genus Hydractinia; species Hydractinia symbiolongicarpus. The sequence continues at coordinate 6,862,330 of NC_079883.1, read as the reverse complement.
CAGATGGTTTAATTATATAACAAAAACTGCTTGCGTGTTGTTATTTGAGAATTTATGTTTTATTATCATTGATGGTATTACTACGTACGCTAGGGGCCATTATAGACACAGTTGAATCTTAGCATGGTACAGGGGGGACACGGCAGGGTTGGGGGGGTGGGGGCTCAGGGGGGGTGGGGGGGACACGGCGGGGATTGGGGGGTTGGGGACAGAAATTCTTCTATCGTTGATTTAACGGGTATGATCCATGATTTGACGTAAAATGGTAAAGTGCTAACGGATTTTATGGACTCTTCTATCGTTGATTTAACGGGTATGATCCATGATTTGACGTAAAATGGTAAAGTGCTAAGGGATTTGCACTAACATCGGCATTTCCCTATCTCTCTCGCCTTCAGATATGCTAAAGGGGACAACAAGGGCTGGGATCGAGGTTGAGTAGTGCTTTTAATACAATGAATTTTAAACTAGCCTTCTTTATAGAATTGATTTGTAGGTTGTATAATGTTTGGGTTTTTTTTAGATAAAAAATAATAATTTTAGGATTATACGATCCTTTATATTTGGGTTGGATTGTAATCTATGATGTTTTTTAATGCTATTGTTAATACCCGCTTTCATTTGTTTGTAATTTTTTTACTTTTTTATTATTTACCCAGGAGGAGGATTCTAGTGAATTTAAAGCTCCCTTTGAGCTACTGAAGTCGTGCAAGCACATCAACCAGACAATTATCTTAGATATCAATCCTATTTTCATGCTGAACGGTAAGCAAAAAAAATCGCCTGGGAAACTTGGTCCCGGTCTCTCCTGTTCGCTTTTTGTCGTTTTGTTTTCTGCTTCTTAGGCAAAGTTTAATTTTCAAAAATATTGTGTAGGTTTAGATGATTGAATTCTATCCAAAGTAGGGAGGGTTGCACTATTCACTCCGCACAACCTTCTTCGTTTCGTGCGTATGATTACATGACTCTTGCTCGACTAACCAAGATGGCGATGTAAACGCACAAAGTTAAGTGTTCTTGTTTATACCTTTATAACTGTCTTTTCTTTTCAATCCTGCCTGAATGCAATATTTTAGTTGTTTTCAAAGAATCGGTCTAGTTACTCGACTATACCGCCAATTCGTCAAATATGAGTTTAAATAGGTTTCATATCACACTACCCGAAGCATATTTTAAGGAGTTATTATCCAGCTACTTATAATAACAATCTATCTATTTATGAGATTTCAATGTAATAATCTTAAACGATTCCCAACGTAATTTTTAAGGTATTATTCTTTCTTTATAATGCATAACAAAGCTGTTTTCTATAGCAACAAGCTGTTATTGTCAGCAACAGGAAAAATATGGCGATTTCGTTATGGAATGTATTATTGAGTTATACCCCCCCCTAAAAAAAACAAAAAAACAAAAAAAACGCGTTCCTTTTTTCTCACGGGTAAGAATAAACCGACAAGTTAATTTCAGTAACGAGAACTCATTCTTCTTCTTGTCGAAAATGCAACAAAGAAGAATTTTCTACTGTTGATATGAGTAGTTCATAGTAGTTCACTTTAAATGTTCAGCGAGTATATAAATCGGGTCAGATATTTTGTTACTTTTCAAACTCGATATCGCCAGTTTTACGTCATCAGAGCAAACCGTATACAACTCGTAATATATTGGAGTTGTTTGTCGCACGAGAGGTGTTCTGCGATGTGTCAAAATGGTAAGCAAATTCAAATGTAATTTCATCTTTGTCATTGAATTTCCGCGCCTGAAGGCGTAGGAAATTCTTTAAAACCGTTGTTTTTTCTCTCTCGGAGCATTTTTTGAGAAAAAATCGACCCTGGGATTTCACGTTCTTCTGAGAGGAGGATAGTATCGGTATAACTGACTAACTAACTAACCCTGGTCAATTGCAACTTCACAGATTTAAACTTCGTACCCAAACTCTCTAAGTACTGGGAGGTCATTTAAATGACGTTTCAGGCCAAAATTGGTATTTGTTTTCGACAAAATGTAGCACAGTTAACAAATAAAGTATGCTGGACATAATTGTGACATCATCATTTTGATTTTTGTCACCTAAATGCCATTTTAGGCCACAATTGGTCCAAAAATTAAAACCACTTCATTTTCGGCCAAATTTGGCACAGTTAACAGATAAAGTATGCTGAAAATGATGGTGATACAAAAGTTTGATTTTTTGTCACCTAAATGTCATTTCAGGCCAAAATTTGTCCAAAAATTAAAACTACTTTATTTTCGACAAAAATTGGCACAGTTAATAAAAAAAGTATGCTGAACATGATGGTCACATCAAAATTTAGATTTTTTGTCAACTAAATGCCGTTTAAGACCATAAACGTTTCAATCGTAAGACTTTCAACCATGAATGATAGGCTGTATTTTTTGTTAGCAATTTCTTTTAAAATGTGAATTTATTATGACACGTTTCGTTTTGTTTGCGTTTGTTGCAAGATATAATGTCACTTGTGTACTTTATCTTCAGAGCTTCATGCACCAAACCTCTTCGAATGTTTGACACGTTAACACAACGAATTAGCAAGTTGTCATCAAATATTTTTGTAGCGAGCGGAAATTCTTAGAGCAGGGCTTCTTGTTGTTTATTGTTAATAGTCTGTTGTGACCTTTCTTGAGTTTATTGGCTCCAAAATCTTTGTGGATTATCTAGTTTAAGATCGTTTATTGTTACATAATTTTTATATAGTTTTTTATTTTGTAAACTTTCTCAATTTTACATGCATGGAGTACGTGATAGAAGTATTTGAAAAAACAGCTGCCTTGTCGATATATTGAGAATGCTCAAAATGTTCTCTGCTTAATCTTTTTGGAGTGGAATCAGCCCTTTATTTCTAATCAAGCATTTACATTCCCAGTGGATTTAAAACTCATTACGGTAAATTTAAATAAGCGTACAATGAAATTCTCAGCTAATCAAGTTGCTTTATTTCCTGTCACATGATTTGCTCTAGCAAATACAAAATGCAAAATCAAGTTTTGTAAAGCGCCTGTGTAGAAAATTATATAATAGCATTTGCCTTTAACAGATAGACAGACAGAACCGGAGTATTTATATACTAGAGACTCGTGTTTACGCCGTAAAAACATTCACAGATTAATGAGTTTTTTGAACCCGTTAAAGAATCCACGTACAAAAACTTTTTTGAAATTTATTGTGCACTCTATCAGAAAACGGTTTGTTGTCAATTTCATTAAATAGACAAAAACAATTAATTAAAGCATTTAAAGCGAAATATATAACAAAAATAACAATGTTAATTACCTGTGACTGAACTATATTAAAGTGTTGGTAATCCCTGAGGTTTCAAGTCCGTGACGATAAATTTAAGTTAGCGTGAAATACTGTTTACAGTTGATGGAACAACTTTTTTTTGTCACATGAGTCAATTAAAAATGTAAACGAGAGATTTATAAAATACAGAATATAGTCTGGTTCATGGACGCTGTGTAGAAAATTGTAGGAAATATAATCCCGTTTGCATGTTAGAAAGTTTAAGTAGAAAGGAAGGTAAGTATTTATGTTGAATAAATCATTGTCATTTTCAGTATATTTGGATACCCAATATTTAAGCTGATTTAAGTTTTTGTTTTTATCCTCGGTGATCATAAACTTTTTCACCGACATTAACTCGGCTTTTGTGTAAGTCACTAAAGTCGAAAAACAACAACCGTTTCGTAACCCATTTAAGATGTTAATAGAAACAATGTATGATATAAAGTATTAACATAAATTTTAAACAAGATTGATTTCCTAATTTTTACAACTTCTAACTTATAGAATAAATTGCATTTTTTTAATTAACAGATTTATAACTCTTAGGTTCGAAAATATTTTTTAAAGTTGTTGTTAGCTTGTTCATTGTCGATTTCTTATGACTATAGCTAATAGTTTCGTCCATATGTATTTAAGAGTGTACAACGAAGGTATGCCACAGCTGCGATAACTATTTTAAAATCATTTTTAGATAGAGTTTTTGAAAATTTTGTATTTTAGATTGTTAAAACTTCTTAAAGTATTTGGTGTTGATTCTTTTTTAAACGATTAACAACCGGAGAAAATATGGCCGTCACGTACACGATCAATGATGCAGTAGAAAAGTTTGGTTATGGAATGTTTAACTTCAAGCTTACTTTACTACTGTCCATTATGTATTTGACCGATGGTGTTGAGCTTACTTTAGTTGCATTAGCATCTCCGCGGATAAAGTGTTTATGGAATTTGACATCCACAGAAACAGCGTTGCTTTCCTCAGCTGTATTTGGAGGCATGTTGTGTGGTGGAGTTTACTGGGGCGAGATTGCAGATAAAATGGGACGAAAGTTGCCTATGGTTGTCTGCGCAGCATTGGTTGTGTACTTTGGACTTCTTTCTGGTGTAACATTTAATGTATGGTCACTTTTTGTTATGCGTGCATTTGTTGGTTTTTTCATGGTTTGTATTCCGGCTACAGTGATAGTTTACGGTGTTGAATTCATTCCAATAAAATATAGAGGCAGTGTTGCATTCGGATTTAATTTTAGTTACGCCTTTGGCTCAATGTTCGCATCCGGTTTAGCATATTTGGTGATGAACAATTTGGGATGGCGTTGGTACATGATTTTGTGTACTGCGCCTGCCATTTTATTTCTAGCATTTTCAACATGGTTACCTGAATCAGTTAGATATCTATACATAGCTGGTCGGTATAACGATGTTGTGGCATTATTACACAGAATTTCAAGAGAAAATAAAGAAACGCTCCCAAATGGAGAACTTGTAAAAATAAAAGTTATAAAGGAACGAGGAAATATATTCGACTTGTTCACTCCAAATGTTATCATATCCACATTAGTTTTGCTGGTAATAGTAAACGTTGCTTTGATGGGATACTTTGGTGCTGTATTTTTGGGCTCGCAAATTATCCAATCAGGTAAACTTGATTGTATTAGTAAAAGTGTTACCAAACAGTCAAACTCCACATGTTACAAACTAACTAACGATGACTATATGTGGAACGTATTACTTTCTTTCGGAGATTTGACTGGTGTGCTTATAACCGTCTTATTTTTACACCGAGTATCTAGAAAGGTTATGATGCGAGTACTATTTATCCCAGCTGCAGCAAGTTTTCCATTGTTATATATCTGTATATCGACGACAATCAACATAGTTGTTATGTTTTTAGCGCGTGGACTTTTGTTAGCCTCAACACAAATAGTGTTAGTGTATGTAGCAGAGTTTTATCCTACGAGAATACGAGGAACAGCCGTTGCTTTCTTTTTTGGAACATCTCGAATTGGTGTGATTGCATCAATATTTTTGATCGAAGTTCTTTTTGAGTATTCATACTTCCTTATGACAATTATTTATTGTGCTTTGCTATTATTGACAGCTTTGTTAGTTTCTTGTTTATCTGCTGATACAAGAAATACAAAATTGTTGGACAGATAAATGCAGTTTTGAAATTTAATAAGTCAGAGTTGATAATTTAATGACCGTAAAAATTTGTTTCTGAGACTTTTACGTAGTATAAAAACAGGTGGAATGCATAAGCAACATAAGACGACAAAGACAAGAAATCAGTATGGATAGTATATTTTTCATGTCAAGTTTTCTTGCTGCTAAGGTAGTTTGTATTGATAAAAAGATTAAAAACTTTGTTTAATATTGTTAATTTGAGTTTCTACTTTAAGTGAAAACGATGTAACATTGACTTGAAATCCTAATTGGGTAAAATATAAGTCAACATATTATTGGATGTTTGAAGCCTAAATATCACGTGACAATAATACCACTTTTATAAAAACTCCTACAATGTTTTTATTTTTCTGTTAGCCCCTGGTTGTAACTTTATCTTTTTTAGAGAAGCAACCCATAAAAAGTAAAGTTAAAAGATTTTGTTTTCATGCAAAGCAAAACGATTTGTCAGTAAATTCTTAAAAAAATCAAAATTCCTAAAAAACGTTTTAGCGCATATATGTTAACTGTGTTCTGAAAAATTAAGCTCCAACAAATTCCTGTCAAAAGCTATATCATATATCGCAATACAAAAGTCTGGAAATATATTTTGGAATCCATTGCAGAAAAGTACGAAAGGTCTAAAAATAATTTTTATTTTGATCATTAAAACAAATAGGATTACTTTCTGATCTAAAAATGGAAAAAGTAATCAATAAATAAAAAGGCCGCGATTGCATTAATGTTATCAACCCTAGCAAAAATTTTAACTTCACAACAGTATTTTACATTGTTATTAAATTCACTCATGGAAGGATAATTTTTCGCCTTACGCCAGTTTCGTGTAAACGATTTCTATATTTTACACGGTACTATGGTAGAATTTTTCTTGTGTCCTGGGAATGTGATTCAAAATTGAATGGCAACAGCTTTTTTATTCATGCATACTGATTACAAATTAACCTAATTAACTCTTGAAAGGAAAAATTTAAACATGAAACCAAAACACCACTTGATTTGGTTTTAAAATAACTCGATGTTTGTTAAATAATAACTAACGGGTATTGTTAGGGTACTTAAATACGCTGTTAACCCGCATCTGATGAAAAGATTGTTTATTTAAAAGTATTATTTTCAATTTTTTCTCACACCATTTGGGATAAAGTTGTTGATAAAACAGTCAACATAATTTTTCAGGCGATGCACGTCATCAACGTCATTAAAGCTCTTACATTATTGTCTGTTCTGTTAAGTTAGTAACGTTACCCTTTTGATGCTTTTCCAGAGTTACTTGATGAATTAAAGCATCGGCGTTTCACAAAAAAAGGATTTTAAATGACGTCATTGCAATCTAAAAATAGCGTCACACGCACAAAAGATCTTCCTTCTACGTGTAATGCGATTACAATACATTAATTGGTTCAACAAAGGGTAAAAACACAAGTCACTTATCGGACTTTATGCTTTTATTTGGTTTTTCTCTTTAATCTGGTCCGTCTTTTATCCTGCACGCAATCGTCGTATACAGATCATGCAACCTTGTCCCTAGCGCTTTATTGTTCCTTTCCACTCCTTTCACAATATACAGGGCATAAGAAATCACTGAGGTCGAGGTTGATAACCATAAACAGTTCAAGGTTAAACAAAGCTCTTACATTGTGATTAAGTGATTTTAAGTATTGAAAGACAACCCTGTCCAATATTGTATTATCACCTGCAAACTATGTTGTTTTAATTTTTTATTAACACGTATTTTAAAAGTTAAGAAAGTTAAAAAATTGTAGTCCGGTATTAAAAAATGCTATACGTATTTCATTTGTCTAATTCACTTGTCTGCGACATCCTTGTCCCCCGGGGTTTCCTTGTTCCCTTATCTCAAAGCTGCTTTTTTTTCGGAGCTAACCCAATTAAAGTCCACACTGATCATTCACAAGTGAATTTAGACACTTTTAAAATGCGTCAATCTTGTATAGAAATAGCCTACGCAATTACTTGTGGCGGCTAAAAATAGCAACCCTGTCTCAACATATTACCACTACGATTGTAGTTTGTACTTCATTTCTTTTTAATAGTAAGAACACAACTTTAGAGTTCTGCCATGTTTTGTTGTTATTGATGGAATTTTTTCTTTGAGACTTAGAGGTTGTATAAAAAAATAGACGTTTTTGTTATTAATAGAGATCTATAATTGTGTTCATTAACAATCGAATCAGGATAAAACGATCGCGATTATTTGCTTGGTTGCTTCATTTTTTCGTATTCAGGATTAAAAACCTCCTGAGCCATTTAGGAGTGTTTTTTCAATATTTTTTGGATAGGAAAACCGTGGATACAAAGAAGGAACAGACGTTGGTTCTTTAAAAGACCAGTCCAGGTTCGGTTTGAGCTGTTACGATGTAAACATCATCCAGTTTGATACAGAAAATGAAAGTAAAATACGTGTAAACTTTGGTAAGTTGTTGATCGCGTATCAGAATGGGAAATAGAACTGGCGAGAACTCTTCACGCATAAAAAGACAAACTTAGACTTGCTCCATAATTGTAAAAAAACAACAACAAAAAAACAAATATCTTTCAAGCAAGTCTCCAGATAACATAACTTAGAAAATATTGGAAGAGAATTTACATTGTAAAGTTTAAACTCAGCCCCGAAAACAATAATTTGAGCCTAAACTGTTCTTATTGTGTTTTTATTTTTGGCAAAATTGAGTTCTTTTTTAGACAAGCGTATTATGCTTTCATCAATATTTGTTGCATTCTTTTCATATGGTTAGCACAACATGTTGCCGAATATCTATAGCTCAATTTATCATTACCGAATGTTATTACCCTCATTATTTTTCAAAAAAAAAAAGAAAAAGAAAACCAACTTCGGATTGTTTTCCCACGATGGATAATAAATTTAATTCGGGTTAACAGTGAGAAATTTATGGGATTGTGTTATATAGCTCAAAAACATTTTAAGGGAGATTATTTTGCTGAAATTAACCATTATTGCAGAGTGAAAATATTCGCCGTGAAAACATCTTAAAAAAATATTTCTGCTTCTGTCATTCGGGTTTTTCAAATCACAGTTGGAACCTTGTCCCGTGGAATTGCGCTTTCGTGGTAATTCGCGAAGTATTGCTCTAAAAAAGAAACTTCCCTTAAGATAATCAGAAAAATCCTGCTTTGACCACAAAATTAAAAAAAAAAAAAAGTTAGCTACAAATCATTTGTGATCGAACATTCCGCAAATAATCTGTTTTGGCTGGATTCTAGTACACAGAATGTATGAAATGGTTTTAAACGAATTTATAAAGTTGTGGGGACCTTTTTTACGTCAGCTTTTATTCCGCCTGTCCCAAAAATTACTCGATGTAGAAGAAAAAACAACTACTATTGATGACATACGATTTTTCTTAACAGAATTGATAAATTAGGTCAATCAATTACATTTTGTTTTATTTTGTGTTTTTTTCTTCAATTTCGTTTTTTATGAACTTCTTTGAAACTTTGTTATTTCTGAAATTTCTAAGACCTAAAATTGCATGCTTTCATAAAGTTAGCGCCGTTGTTTTAAAAAAAATTTCTGTCCTTTTGGCGCCGGCCATTTTACGCTGATCCTTTATAACACCACCCATCGAAAATTAACACTATTTAAAAACATCGGCTAAGGTATTGGAGCGAAATAGAGGATGGAAAAGGCAAGTTTTTTAAGAAGAAAATCCTTCTGAATATTATCTTACAACTTAATCACGTACATAAGCGTGAAAAATTAATAAATAAAAATGAAATGAGTATAATGTAGATTTTGTTCTTCTTCTCATTGCAATGTTATTTCAAGTAGTTCAGTTAAAATTTTTTCTAAATCTTCGTAGAGCTTGTCACATAAAGGATCCCTACTGTTGTAACATTCTGGGAAACTTTTCTTCAGCTTCTGCACAAAGGATGTTTCCTTTTTTGTTTCATCGTTGACTTCGTCTTTTAGAATGTCAAAAATTGATTTTTTGTGCAGAAACGAATCCTGCATTCTCTTGCCATGGTGTCGCAGCCAGTCCTTACCCAATCGTGACGCTCTCCACTGTCGCTTGGTAAACTCTTCTTCAACTTTTTCCATCAAATCTCTTTTTAATGTGTGAAGAAAACTATCTTGCATGTCGTCATAATACGCTCTTCCTATTCTTGGGGGCATGGCACCTCTGTTGTATAACTCTCGGCCAGGACGTGGTCGTTCTCGTTTCGAACTAAGTGCTGAAATTAGATCTTCTATGTCATTATCATTTCCGTGCGGAGCCGCGGAAATGGTGACAGCCAAAACAAACGCGATTGATAAGGCTAGCATTGTCGTATCTAAAACGATATTGAGAAAGTTATAATAAAATTTAACGCCATAACAAAATTTTGTGTAATGTAACATCTAAATGATGCAAATTCCATATCAAAACTTTAACAGGTCTGGCTACTTTTTAACACCACAAGAGCAGAAGTAGTTAAGTTTTTCTAAATTACAAAATAACATAAAACATTTAAATCAAAAATTTTAAAAAATCTTACAATTTTCACCAGTATAAATGTATCCGATATGTTGCTGTGACGTTTGTTTCATATGTTATCACTCAGTGAATAATCAGTCAATTTATAGTATCCACACCAGCTGTGTTTAAAACTTTTATAAAGATTGTACGAATATCCTTTCTAATTGTTTTAAATGAATTTTTAAAGTCGTAAACATGCAAATTTATAGAAATCGATAATATGACCAATTTTTTTTGTTTCCGTAAGTACGCCCTTCCATCTGTGAAAATGTGTAATTTTTAGCATCTGTCTTGTTAGAGTCGATGTGAAAAAATCAGGAGCACAAAACAACTGGAAATTTGAAAAACACACAGAAGCTGAAATTGATCAAACAACATCTCAAATGTTCGCTTTGTTAGTAGCTGTTTGATTGAATCATAGACACATTGCAATAAAAAATTCTTAAAATCAAAAATATTCTAGTTATTTGGTATCCATCTTTTAAGATCTACTCATTTTAGAAAAAAAAATCTGCAAAGTTTTTAAAGAGGTTTAAGAAGACCTCATTTGATTACTCATTTCTCTTTTCACCTATGTGAAGAGAAATGGCAAAAATTTTATTACACCTGTCAATAGACAGCCAAAAAAAAGGGTTTCCAAAGGAAGTCTTAAAATAATATTTTTGAAACAAACTTCCTGAGGAAAAGTAAAACAGACAAAACAGAAAATAAAAGGTCGTAAAAATTATATATTCCAGATAAAAAAAATAATCATAAATGAAGAAGTTATACATTATAGTACTTACTTCTATTATTTTTATTTCCTTGATGCTATACAAAGGAAATAAGTATTTATATACGTTAAATGAAATATCAAGGAGGAATTGGTCAAAATGGGCTTTCTACGGATCGAATTTACACCTAAATTGTTTATACCAATTTGAAGATGCACCGGTTGAACTCAAATTTTCGCCAGATCTTAGACGATCATAGCTCTACATGTCCGTCGATACGATAATAAAAACGGAGGGCTATATTTTATTGACGTTGATGGGACCACTATGGTAGAATCTGACATAGCAGAATTTTTTTAACCTTTTACTTTGTTAAATGGAAAAACCCTTCTACCTCGAGGTGTTATTGTTAAAAATAAAAATTTGAACAAAACACGTAAAGAAATGAAAATATGAAAAAAGAACAATTTCTTTGTGACAATTTTAATAACAACATTGACGTGTACAAACACACTTTATATGAACTTTATACCCACCATATTAGCAACGTGTACTGATGTTGAAAACTTTATGGAAAATGTCCCCTGGCCCCCCATTATCAAAGGCCCTGCTCTAAATTCTATCAGAAAATACAATAACAAAGAATTGAGCGGTTAAAAATCTATAATTTATTGGCCTTTAAGATATTAGACGCGATAGTACTGTGTTATTTACTCTTCAGTTTTTTAATTCCTTTTCTATAGAATAGTGAGCAATGACCACTTTTCTCTTTTCAAATGTTTCTTTACTTAAATAGTCAAATAGTAATTCAATCAAGAAAAGTAAAATATTCAATTAATATGATATTTTTATATAAATCAAATAATACAACAGGCGGAACACAAGGGGAAGCTGGGTTAGCGGGGGTAACTTTGGTCTGTCACTTTGTTGACAGTTCTTTTGACAATCATGAAAGTTTGATATGAGATTGACCGTTTGTCAACTTCAATATAGTGAAAACATAGTCATAAATCAGTGAAATATTTAGAGAACTTTGACAACTTTCAACAGTGACAAAAACAAAGGATTTAATTGGTGCAAAAATATAACCTTTACCCACTAAAGAAAACAATTTTTTCTTTAAAAGGCAGTTTTATTTTTTCTATCTTAATTTCACAAACAATTTCATTGGACATAGTTTTGTTGAAAGCTGAAACTGTATCAAATTTTTAAAAATGGTAAGTGTGTTTATTGTTTTTTTTTTTAAAATACTTTGTTTTACTTTTGTTTCAAGTTTCTTGTGCCTTCAAATAAAAAAAACAATTTGCATTTTTGCCATTTTTTGTGAAGACAATAGAACTGGTATATTTTTGATTGATCAACATCACAGAGATATTTCGCCTAAATAAACATGAATACATTAGTTTTCAACATAAAATGTATGATGTTTAAAAAGATGGCAGAAGCAAGTAGAAGACATCATCATGTTTTTCACCAAACTTCTTTAGTGAGTAAAACAATATTTACAAAAACTTTACAATCACTACTCTTGAATATAAAAACAAAAAAGTGATAGCATGTACGTAAAGAAAAAGTCATCTAGAAGGTTGTTCCTAGAAGAATATAAAATTATATAAAATTATAGTTTGTGTTCTTTCACTTATAAAAAAGCATTCAGTAGGAAAGGTCCTCTGTGATTAATTGAAAATGTACAGTATTTTAGATATTTTTGCGGTATAGTGAAATTGTTTCGTGAATACTTTGTTGGTTGTTTGTGTTCAATTGGTGAGAATCAATTAGAAAATAGTTTTGGTGACATGCCATATTTTGTTTTATACAAGAATAATAATACCTAGTGGATGATTAGTTGAAACATCCACCAGGTATTGACGACAGTTTCCTGTACATAACTTACCTAATAAACCTTCTTTACAGAAAGTTTGCAAAACCTTCTTAAAACTGTTAAAATTTAAGACAACTCTTGACACCGTGTTTTTTTTTAAAATTTTTGTGTACTGAAAGAAATCCTTGTATTTGAAAGGCTAAATTAGCATGCGTTTAAATTTTCAGCTTAGTTGAGATTCATAGTATACCTTTTTTGGTGTAGTTATTGTCACGATAAAAGTCTCCATAAAGTCGTCTCATGCAAAACAAGCAAACATTATAAAGTCATCATAAAATATGCACTTTTCATTGCTCTACACGTTGGTATATATATTTACCTAACATTAGCTGGAAGGCTCAAAAAATAATTTTCTGCAAAAGTTTAAAATTATCTTCACATATATTATCTTCACATTTATTATCCTTAAATGTATTGTCCACATATACTACCTTCATATACCATCTTTACATAAAATATGTCCCTATATGCATATATGCCATTTCCACATATACTATCTATATGCAATTTATCTTCTTCAAATATACTGCCTTCATATATATCATCTTCCCATATAACCACATAACCATATTCATATACAGCATATGCATATATATCGCTTTCATATATATCATCTCCACATATACTTTATATATATCATTTCTTTATATATATCATTTCCATATATACTATCTTCATATAAATCGTCTCCACATCCCATCTTCACATACACCATCTATATACAGCATATTCACATATATCGCTTTCATGTATATTATATTTATACAACAATTTTTTTTTCATTTGTTTACTTAGTTTTTTTTACATTATAGCGTGAATGTATTTCGGTACACGTTGGACAAGCTGGATGTCAAATTGGCAAAGCATGTTGGGAGTTGTATTGTTTGGAGCATGGTATCCAACCGGACGGGCTAATGGCAGGCTTCGACACATCTTCAGACAGCTATGATGAGCCGTTAAACACTTTTTTTGCTGAGACCAGATCTCGTCATCATATACCACGTGCTGTTTTCGTTGACATGGAACCATTGGTAATTGGTAAGTTCATTCTCAGTAATTTTTTTTTTAGTTTCAGTGAGAGAAGCGACCTCGCGCTTTTTTTATACCGAACGACGAGAATAAATAGCCTCAGGTCTGATGTTTGTATGATTACAGGCCGTACAGGCGTGATAAACTAGCAGACAAGTTTGTCGAGTGTGCAATAGCACTTGATTGTTATGGTTAAGCCATTTATATACCTATTGAAAAATAAATTATATTTAGCTAACGTTATAACATTACATAATTTTGTGATTGGCAACCAGCGTCTTTATTCATCACATTTAGTGTTCGTTCGTCATGTTTCAAATTGCATTAAACGTGGACCCTCAGTGCAAAATTCCATGATTCATTAGATCTTTTTTGGTGTATTTCATTTTTTCATTTCATTTCATTTCTTCTAGAATTTTGCAGCAACTTTTTTATTGAGAATATTATCCACTACCGGTAAATTTTCATATTTGCAAAGTTTAAGCGATAAAATTGTTTTTATAAAATGGGCATGTAAGGGTGCATACATAAATAAATGGTAGCTACAACTGTACTATTCGTTTGTTTGATATTTTTCGATATAGATTGTATACTTTTTAAATGAAATATTAAAAATTTAACCACTTTACAGAATTAAAACGTGCTACTTACAACTACCCAGTGCAAGCCTCCCCCCTCTCCTCTTCATTGGCGATATTATGGAATAAAGTGTTTATGATATTCTTAATGGAGATACAATTTAATAACAAATGCAAAACAAAATTTCTTTAATATTAATTTACGAAGCTCGGGAACTTTATAGCATTTTTTTTAAATAAATAAATAGCTAATTTCATAAACGCTCAAATACGTACCGCCATTTTGCTTTTGCATTGCACACTTGTCGCAGGACAATCTTTGTAAAACTATTGGCGCTCTTTTTCTTTCTCGCTATCCCGCTAAAAAGGGTTCTGAAGTCGAGATTGTGCGAGAAGTGATCATCTTTTTATAAATATCTTATTACACAGAGAAGAAAAAAGTTACATACTCGCGGTTTCATTTTACTTTTAGATGAGATCCGAAATGGACCCTACCAATACTTATTTCAAACAGAGCAGCTCATTAACGGAAATGAAAACACTGGTAACCTTTACGCACGTGCGTATCACAATGTTGGCGAGAAACTAGTTGATCAAACCATCGACCAGATTAGAAAACTTACGGATCAATGTGGTTCCTTACAGGGATTTCTTTTGTTCCGCTCTCTTGGTGGAGGGACTGGGTCTGGATTTTACTCCCTACTGATAGATCGATTAACTGAATATTATGGAAGAAAGGTAAACATTGAATTCGCAGTTTACCCAACTCCTGAGATCAGTACCTCAGTTTTGGAACCGTATAATTCTATTCTTACTGCACATGCCTCGCGTAGGCTAGTTGATTGCATTTTTATGATAGATAACAAGGTTTTCTACGATATTTGTAACCTTTCTTTTCGGTGCAGATCTTATACGAGATTAAATCACTTAATAAGTCAAGTATTGTCAAGCATCACAACTTCGTTACGTTTTGGTGGTTCATTGAATGCAAATTTAGACGACATCCGGAGAAATTTGATTCCGCATCCAAATTTCAACTTCTCTAAGGTATCATACGCATCTCACACTTTTAAAGGTTTCACTACATTTGGAGATTTCACTAAAAAAAATTATTCTGTTACTGAGTTAACCGACCAATGTTTTGAAAAAACAAATCACGCCAAAGAAAAATTCATATCTTGTTGTTTACTTTACCGAGGTGATGTTGTATCAAAAGATGTCAATGCCAGTATCGCTGCAATCAAAACAAAACGTACCATACAATTTGTTGATTGGTGTCCAGCTGGATTTAAAATTGATATCAATTACCAACCAGTATCGTCTATTCCTGAATTTGGATTTCCTACAGCTTCGAGAGCTGTGTGTATGTTAAGCAATACAACAGCTATTGCTGAAGCCTGGAATGCTTTGGCTTTAAAGTTTGATCGCATGTATTCGATGCGTGCATTTGTGCATTGGTATGTTGGTGAAGGTATGGAGGAAAGAGAATTTTCAGATGCAAGAGAAGATTTAGCAATGCTAGAAGATGATTACTCAGAAGCTGAGATGCAATTGGGTGGCGATGATGAGAACGAATTGCGAACACGATCACGAACATCATCGTACTCTGGCACCAAGGTTTAGAATGTTGTAAAGCGATCGATGCAAAAAGACACTCACATTTTGTTTCTTACTTTTTTCACGAGTACATAACGTGCGTTAAAGTAATTATGATCAAAAACTGCCCTGAAAAGGGAATTTTGGGTAGAGAGGATTTGGCGAATCTTATTAATAATAGCCGTAGTTTGCCTGTTTGTCTGCGAGAAAAACATCGTGTTACGGAAACAAAAAATGCGTTATATAAAGGACGGGCAACGATGTTTATACAACAATCATCAGCAAAACAAGTGTTACAATAAAGTTTATTTTAAAATTTGTTATATTTTTATAAAATGCGTACCATGTAGTACAGTGCAACGTTCTTTTTCATTCAAAAATGACTTTTTGTAATTTGCATAGTTCGCATTGTTTTTCCTCAATTTTGAGAAGAAATATCTACCCATTTTATTTACTGCTTCATCTGATATTTTCACTCCTTCTGTCCGTAGAGTTTTTGGATGCCAAGATTTTCTCAAGGCCTGTTCTCTAATCTGATTTTCATGAGTACCAATGACAATTTGATCCCGAATAGATGTTTCTTCAGCTGTGCATGTCGGGCTTACAAACTTAAAATTACAATGTTTGACTTTCTTCTGGACACGATTGCAAAAGGCTGAAAAAGTTTCATCATTGTTTGAGTAAGTGCTCGGAAATGGAAATTCATTAATGTAGGATTTTCTGTAGATTTGTAAAAGTTATGCATGGTGTCTTTAAAAACATCCCAATTTACTCCTTTACATGCCTTCTCATTTGGCTGTGCAACTGTCCAATCAGTGTATAACCTGTTGGAAGAGAAAATACCAAGTAGCTTCACCACTTTTTCTCTTGAGCGCCATGGATCTCGTATTGCATCATATTGCACTAAGTTTGGTCTGGGTTTGTGTCTGTAGTTGATGCTCCACCTTCCACCTTTGTAAGGCTGCGTCCATAGACACTTTAGGGGGATCTGTGACCTGTGCATCATATCGCAGCTCACATATTTCACAGATACCTTCGAATTCGTGTATCTTCTGGATATGTATCTGGGTCAAAAAAAGGTTGTTGACCAGTATATCGGGGCTCCGTTATTTTTTGAAATTAATAATTGCTTCAACGAAATTTAAAATGTAAATCTTGTCTCACCGCAATAATCACCGTGTATTTTATTTGCAAAACCCGGTGTAATGTTGCTTCATTTTAGGAAGTAGGTGTAGCCAAGGTTGATGATACTTGGAAGAAATATAACCAAATAATGATGGCAGTGTGAAATTGTCTGAAATATCCCCTTGTTGGCTGGAGCAGCATTTTTTGGATAGTGAAACTGGAACAAATTTTCAATCTCAAACGACCCTTGTGGAAAGGGAAGAGGGAGAGGAAGAAGCTGAACGGGTTAAAGATTATGATTTAACCGATGCACCTGTTGCATCAATTAACAAATCACACGAAGTAAACGTATCAAAAGTGACTGGCCGAAAACCTTTTAAAAGACATAAAAGAAAATCACCGGAGCAATATGATATTGAGCTCATGGATACGATTGAAATTAACATCAGAAAGAGATGAAGAAACACTTTATGAAAATCTGCTGACGATCAAGTTGCGAAAATTGCCTAACGTCAACAGATTGCGAGCTAAGCATGAAATTGACAATATCATGTTTAAATACATGCTCCAGAATGAGAAAAAAAGACAGTTCCATCGTTAACTAGTCCTCCACTGACCCCATCGCCAATCATTCAGACCAGTGGCCCTGTGTATCCTCAATATCAGTCGCAAACACCACAGTCGTCATTTCAGTTCCCTGATATCAACTCCTTTAATACCCAACAAGAAATGAATAGGAGTTATTCAAACATGCTTTCTTCAAATACAGTAGCGACTTATTTAGGAGATTAAAGGAAAATAACTAGCCATACATTTTGATTGTCCATGATATTTTTCATCTTATATTTTGTTACATGTAGTATATAACATAATTACATGTATCACCATTATATATTAAGATAACGTGCAATTTGTGCATCACTGAAAAATACCATATAATAACATCCAAACTGAAATTACTAAACAAAAGAACAGAATTAATATCGAAGTGTCGTCATAGCAACAAGTTTTATTTGAACAATTTTAAATCTATCTCTCCGGACAAATAATTCTTTACGTCTTCCTTTTAACTGTTTTAATCAATTGTATTACTCTTCTATGTCTATGACTTGTGTATATTCCCACCGGATTTACACAGTTTTTTATAAAATTTTTGAAGTAGTTTATCACTGTACATTTGATAATCGTTCAGCGTGAAACTGACAGTTATGTACTTTTAACTTATCTTTAAATACATTGCATTGTAACATCACTCTACTTTATCTTTGTTGGTATTGAGCACTTTCTCAACAGAAATAACTTTTGAAAACTATATTAAGATATATAAAAACTTCTATCATACTTTGTCTTGTTGTGATACCATTACTTATCTCTAAATACCGTCGTCTGTCTGTCTCTGCGCAGACCCCCCGCTGAGTTAGAAAATCATGTTGCAGAAACACGAATATCAAATGCGACTTTGTTGCGACGGGCGGCTTCGTGGATTTTTTCACGGGCAACGACTAGTCTATATTATAATATCTGTATACGTCTGTTTATCTGTCTGTCTGTCACGCAAAATAGTAGCTTAGCTGCGCAAGTAGCGAGACGCACGCAATGCGGTATAAAAAGGGCGGGCGAACCCGTGGATTTTTCCATTGGCTACCGAATAGTAGTAATAAAACACCAGTTCTTTTCGCTATATGGAACATAACCTCGGCTTTTTACATGATTCTATTGCCATAGTGCACACCTTCCATCGAATTAACATAAGACATCATAGTATTTCGAGTGCGGATGTTGATGGTTGTGATCCTCGGACAGCGATGTTTCCCGATTTCAAAGATTGCGGGAAACAAAGTTTCTTTTCGGGATCTGCACTGCAATTAGTGCGTAAATTACGAGCATCATTGTTTAGAGCGCGTTTAATATATATTCAACAGTTAAATACTGTTCTTTCTCTCTCGCAACAAGCTGTTATCGTTAACTTCAGTACTTAACAATTGTTTTCTTTCTTTTATATACTAAATCCGAACTCGAAGAACGCGACGAAACAAGTCACCACATAATCAATTCAAAAACAAGAGACATCTCCCAAAACAGATCTTAGAGATAAAGGATGACACAACAAACAACGATAGTTCAATATTTATTATTCTGTCTTAACATTGTTAAATAGGAAATTACGTTAGTAATTGCTTGCGTCGTCATTGAATAGCAATCTCAAAGGTTCTCCCAACCGAAAAAAGCAATAAGAACCTCAAGCTCGGCTAATACAGAGTACGGTAGTTTTTATCCTGGAGTAGGAGGCGATTACAATAAAAGTAATCGTCTTCGTGCAATGATCTCACGTCGACGTTCTCCTTGTAAACTTTGCTGGTATTACTCCTACTAGTGCATTATTCACGATGGAGTCAACTATTCCAGCCAGCGCGAAATTCTCGGATTTCAGCCAGCGCGAAATACCAATGTTCACCAAAAAAGTAGTTTTTTGTGTTGTCAGGAAGATGTAAATCGCAGTTACTAAAAATACGGGACTTTACCCAGCGATGATGAATCTTCAAAAACTTCAAATTTGGTAAACTCATTTCACCTTCAAAAAAAGCTTTTCCCAAAGCTGAATTTCGAAAAACTCCACTATCATTGTTAGAACCAAAACTACCGTCTACGAGATGCCTACGAGAGTAAAGATCATTAAAATTGTGCTAAAAAAGCTTTTATAGTTAAGATACTGGGATCCACTGTTTGTCAGTGCCTTAATAGAAATGTGCTTTCCAACTATAGCTCCTATACAATGTGACAAATTCCATATATCTTCAAAATCTTTAGCTATACGCTTCCAATCACAACTTGTTCTTGGTGGTCATACTGTTCACATACAATCCCATATAGCTTTGCAAGTCTCGTTGATCATGACGCTTATTGTCGATTTAGCGATTCTGGAAGAAAAGTTCAATAACTGTTGACTACCTACATGGGCAAGATAACGTAATGTCAAAAATAGGCGTTCAGCTGCTGAAATTGCTTTGGGGAATCTTTTATCTTCTTTGAAAATGATGGGACTCATTACGTTTAATAAGTATTGGAACGATTAAGGAGACATACGGACATACCTATAAAATAACATAGAGTCTGTATTAGAAACATGTGGTCAATAACAAAACAGTACAGTGATCCTGGAAACTTACCTGAAATACAGCTCTCTATCCCCTAATGTTATCTCTTGAACCAATTAATGGTAAATTCCCTTTTCATTTCTTTGTTTGTAGATCTCTCTAACCCATAATTTTTTTTTTTCTAACTTCTCGTTCTTTTTTTGTACGAATATTTCGTTTTAGTAATAAATGACCAATGGCGAAAAAATTATTTTCTTCGTCCATCTTAGATTACTTCTTGTACACAAGTGTGAACGACTTGCTTTATTGCTTGCTTTATGCTTCTATCTAATGCGCATGCTTACTTCTGCTTTTGCTTCAAAAAATCTTCCGCATTAATTATCTTTTTAACATAATTTCAAAAAGCTGTACACACAATCTCATTGGTTAAGTAAGTCTGTTGTAGCATGGCCTCGTACGCGTTTCATCCTCATATAAAAAAAAACGCTACAGACCCTGGGATTGAGGTTGCCCAATATCTCTGAAACCGTTTGTCAAAGATACATAATTATATACATTCTCTTAAACAGCATTAAAAGACCTATACAATGATAGCAACAGGTATACAAACTTTTGTGCTTTTGCGTCCTTATATTTTGCAACACAGGAAAATATTGGTAAGCAACTCAAAACTAACTGACTCTTAGAGGGCTGTAAAGAATCTCTGTCACAAGTTGTTGTTTTTTATATCACTGTGGTGCTGACAATAGTAATACATTTAGAAGGAAATATGTTAATTTTGGTTCTATTTTTGAAGCTACAGTACATTAATTTTACACAATCTGAACCTGAGAAACTTCCCTGGATAAAAATTGTTATTGCAACAATTCTTATGTCTTAATTTTCTAGAATTTTAAATTTGGAAGGATAATGATACAGCAAATAGCCATTTTATAAACTTTTACGTGGTATTCTTTATGCCTATGATACTTACGAAGTTTTTATAATCATCTATTAAACACCAGCTGGGCTCCTGCACCCCTTAGAGTCTTGGATATTAGTCATTACTCGAAACTAACCCTTACATTTCTATGAAGTCCTTGTAATCGGGAAAAGTTTTACAACTTTCCTTAGGGATTATCCATATTGAAACGTGCAACGCAACTTTATTTCATCAAGAGGAATCGTTCTGCAAAAATTGGACTTTATTTTCCAATTTACTTCTCGCATTGTCAGAGAATTAATTTTAGTAGCTAGATTTAGCTTTTTAATGTCACATATATACGAAGTTCACTTTTCTTTCATTGAACAGTTTTGAGTTGTTACTTGTGCGATGTGCATGCTTAGGCTATAATCATTGAGTAAGGTAGATTTTCAAATTCACACGGACGTGTTGTTTGCTTTTTGATGTTTGCATGCCTGTTGCATGGATTAGAAGAGAAATACAATGGATTCGTCCACAGGTATATAGCTAGTCTATTATAATAATACAGAGACTGCTGGCGAAAAATTTATCTCTCAAATTCTGATCGGCAAATTAACCGTCACAACGTCAATAACATTATTTAACGTCAATAACTTAACTTGAACTTATAAAGCGATTACAATGCACCTATAATTTTATAGCCAAATAACGTTGAAACGAGGTGGTGGCGCCAGTCATTTCTTACCGAGTGGATAACTAGGAACAAACTGACACTAAGTGGAGTACGTTTCCCAAATCCCAAGGGTCTCCGAATCCGTTTCGGTGGAAAGGTTAATGACGTCATCAAAAACCCTTTAAACCCTACTATCACTGAAACCGTTGCTGCAAAGTGCACGATCCTATACTTATTCTTGATCAACGTGTTCAGCTCTTTACCAGGACGGCAACGAGTACCTAAATTTTATATGAAAAAAATTATATTTTGGGGGTCTTTCCTAACATTAGAAAATTTTTGAACCCTTATATTTCCTTAAACGTTCGTAAATAGCGCATGATACTATCCATTTTATTTATCAGCGTTTCAATCGTTACATAATACAGGCAATGGGTAAAGGAATATCGCAAAAAAAAATTTGTACATGCACTGCTGGCGTCAGAAAAACTCCTAAAACAACTTATATGTTTTCCATTGTTCTTCTGCCTACTTAGATTTTTTAGCGGGCTTATCCACTGATTGAGTGATATTAGAAGTTTCAATATATCATTTAAAGAAACCATCGCAGGGAAAGAAAAATGTAACAATCACAGATATGCTCGACATTAATGATGCGTAATTTTTTGCTATGCAGTCGTTTAATTTTTTTTCTATAGAATAGTGAGCAATGACCACCGTTCTTTTATCAAATGATTTTTTTACGTAAATCCTCAAATAGTAATTCAATCAAGAAAAGTAAAATATTTATTTAATATGATATTTTTATATAAATCAAATATTACAACAGGCGGAACACAAGTGGAAGCTGGGTTAACGGGGGTAACATTTGGCATGTCACTTTGTTGACAGTTCTTTTGACTATCATGAAAGTTTGATATGAGATTGTACCGTTTGTCAACTTCAATATAGTCAAAACATAGTCATAAATCAGTGAAATATTTAGAGAACTTTGACAACCTTCAACGGTGACAAAAACAAAGGATTTAATTGGTGCAAAAATATAACCTTTACTCACTAAAGAAAACAATTTTTTTCTTTAAAAGGCAGTTTTATTTTTTCTATCTTAATTTTACAAACAATTTCATTGGACATAGTTTTAACATAGAAAGCTGAAACTGTATCAAATTTTTAAAAATGGTAAGTGTGTTTATTGTTTTTTTATAATACTTTGTTTTACTTTTGTTTCAAGTTTCTTGTGCCTTTAAATCAAAAAATCAATTTGCATTTTTGCCATTTTTTGTGAAGACAATAGAACTGGTATATTTTTGATTGATCAACATCACAGAGATATTTCACCTAAATAAACATGAATACATTAGTTTTTAATATAAAATGTATGATGTTTAAAAAAGATGGCAGAAGTAAGTAGAAGACATCATCACGGCTTATCACAAACTCGTTTTGTGAGTCAAACAATATTTTGAAACCCTTCATTATCGCTACTGTTGAATATAAAAAATTAGTGATAGTATATAGTTAAATAAAAAGAAGAGTTATAACGTTATTACTTAAAAATATCTTTTATATCCGTTCTAATTTGTTCATAGCTTTAAAAAAAATAGAACAAAATTATTGGGAAGGTCCTCTGTAATTAGAAAGTGATATTCTCGCGTTATGGTAAAATAGTTTTGCGAATATCTTGTTTGTGTTTACTTGGTGAGAATCGATAAGTAAATAGCAGACATGCCATTTTTCGTTATAGACATATCATATAATAATTCCTAGTGGATGTTTTCAACGCTGTCCGCCTGGCCCATGTGTGTGCAGAAATAGCCAACCTCGACCCCAGGGCCTGTAAATTTTTTGATAAAGAATAAAACGCAAATAAAAAAAACGCTACAGGTCCTGGGATCGAGGTTGAAAAGTAGCGACTTTGCAGCATGCAGGCTGCAGCGCATTGATTGTTACACATTTTTCTCCATATTTAAAAAATGACGAGAGTGTCCTTTGTGTCAATATTGTTGTCTGGGTTGTAAATGATAAAGAAATTGAGTAAAAAGCAAATTACCGTGTTTTTTATTTTTGTTTTTTTTGCACTTATTCATGCGAAACCCAAAGACAGCCGACTTTTTTTCTATTTCACCTAAAAATAAAAATCTTGATAAGTCATACTTTATAAGAAAATCCGAGTTATCGAGACTTTGGATACCTTGCACATTTGCAAAGTTGAACGAATACCCACTCCCTACTGAGGGTCTGAATTAGAGGTATTCTACTGTATGTGTATTGAAAAAGCAAGGCTAAATCAGCTTAATTTACATTCATAAAATACCTTTTTTTGTAGTTTTTGTCATGGTTAAAGTCTCTATAGAGTCATAAAGTTATCTTTCCATGCAAAAACAAATGAATGTGGAAAGTACATATTATAGAGTTATGAAAGAATACACATTTCAATTTTCAGACTTTCTAATATTTCTCTAAATATCTAGGAATACAATAAATAGCTAGTGAATAAGAGTCGGCGGTGCATCTGAAGCCCCTAACGAAGACTCGTAAAATAATTTTCTGCAAAAGTTGAAGAAAAAATATCACATATTTATTATCCTTAAATATATCATCTTGTCATTTTCATATATACTATCTTGACATACATCTTTACATATATTATCTTCATATATTATCTCCACATATACTGCCTTCATATATATCACACGTAAATATCTTCGTAAATGTCGTCTTAACATATCCTTTTTTCATATATATCATCTCCACATATACCATCTTTTCATATATATCAACTCCACATATACTATTATATTATATATATTATTTCCAAATATACTATCTTTATATATATCGTCTCCACATCTCATCTTCACATATACCATAATCTATATACAGCATATTCACATATATCGCTTTCATGTATATCATATTTATACAACAATTTTTTTTTTCATTTGTTTACTTAGTTTTTTTACATTAAAGACAATTAATTCTGATATATATCACAACCAAATCTCGGTAGAGGTTAAGGGAAATAGCAAAGCACGGTTTTTTTGTTATGTGGTGTCATTCGTAAAGAGTGAGCCAATGCCATAAATTTTTAGGATTTACGTACAGGGCACTTTGATTACACTCATAAGCGCAAGAAATGCACACATAAATTTTGGTACTTATTACAAAAATACCACTGGGTTTGTTTACAAAAGAGAACAGCCTCGACGTTGTTTTATGTTGTTCCTACAGGTAGCTTAGCTACCCTATATAGCTACATTAAGGATTAAACTAGCATTTATTACTTAATACTCAGTAAAATAGGTCAAGTTTAAATATTAAATTTTTTTCGCTATAGCTAGCTAGACTAAGTATGAAAGGACAAGGCTGAGCTTTTTAGCTCGGTTTAAAATCAAAACTTAAGAGGAAAATTACATCGCAGTTTTTAAAATTATATTACACATACTACAGAACACCTGCGGGAAATCTCATTGTTCATCAAGTTACCCCATATGGGTAATATGGAAGATTTCTTCATAAAAAACCTCAGAAACCTTTTCAAGTGGATTACTTTCACATTAACAAAAACTGAAAATATTTAAGATGAACTTTTGCGATTTTGTCATTTATTAGTTTTCAAATTTCTCGCTGGAAATTTATAAGGTTTAAAACCCATGTCGCACAGTAACTTTTTCGTCCTTATCATAATGTGATATACATAAGCTATGGAACAACTTTTGCAGAAAAATAAAAACACATAAATAGAAAAAGGTTGTTATAAAAATAATATAAATTAATTTCAAACCGATTAGTCCCTGCAGCCATTTTGGTGTCAGCAGTATGAAAAATTAAGCTAAAACCATAATAAGTAAAAGTCCTATTACTTCAGTAAAAATTGAAATAATGACTTGAAACTTAGTATTTTATGTTTTTAGACCAGTTTGATGAAATGAACCCAAAAAATTTTTTTGCTACTATTATAGTTCTTGAGTTCCTGAATTTAGCCATTTTTGGGGACGCCGATAAACCTTTTTTGAAAGCATATTATTTTGACAAGCCATGTGTACAGATAACATTCAAAGTGATTCTCAGGATTTAAAATAATTCAAACAGATAAAATGTGTCCCAGGTTTAGGACCATATACCTTATCCAGCTCTATAAATACAAAGTTGTTAGAAGTTATTTTTTTGTCCACCTGGATCTGCAACACGTTTACTTGCACTAATCGCTCAGCCTGGTGCCACTCACAATTAATTTTTGAATATCTACAGGAACTTATTATGCAAAATGAAAAATGCTAAACAACTGTATTTGCTTTGCAGAAGTAACAATAGGCTTCATCATAAGTCCTGTGAATGTTGGTTTATGAAAAATGTATTATACCTTTATGCTATAAGCACTCCACTGGATTTGTAACACATTACACTAAGTGTCCTCCGTATGACACACAGTTTACCCTTTACTAAGTCTTAACCTGGACAGAGACTTTACGTCTTCCGGCTCCAAGCGAATATTACTTCTGGCTATACTTTCCAAAATTTTGTTATTTCATAAAAGAAACCTGAAAATCTACAAATATTTATTTATGAAAAACAGGTTTCTGTTCGATAAAAGAAACCTGGACATTTGCAGAAATTTATTTATGAAATATAGGTTTCTGTTTGTCGTGACAACATATTTAACCAACATGCAATGCCTTGCACACCTAACTAGCTATATACTCAAGTCTTTACTGTTCACTGTTATGGGAGGTCCAAATTGCTAGCAAGTAGCTATCTTTATTTAAAATGACAGAATGCCTTGAAAAATCTTTTGTATAGCTAGCCTCATAAAACTAATATATTTAGCTCTTGTACTTTATCACTTAATTATTTAATAACAAATGTGCCCCTCAAGTGCTGGCATGGTATTAGCTAGGTAGCTTAAAATCACAAAATAAATATTATCCAGATGTGACCATCCCTCATCATCAGACATCAGAAAGGCGTTTCTGTTCTTTACTTCTCATTCTGGGGTACCTCAAATTCTTGTAAATCCAATGAAAAAAAATTACTAAGACTTCCTCTCCTTTCTCTTGCACGACTCATGGCATTTCTCAGCATGTCTTCAGTTCGAAGCCACGATTCCTTAGCTTCCAACTGCGTCTCGTTCACAAATTTCAGCGCTAGCCAATGTGATGGACAACGTCGAGGAACCCTGGGTAACTTTGAAAAAATGTGGTTCTGCCTTATGATGTTCAGATTTTTGCTGCTGATATCAGCATATTTTAGCCCTTGAGTGCCACACCTCCGTATATATAGGAGTTAATTATCTTTAGCGTGAATGTATTTCGGTACACGTTGGACAAGCTGGTTGTCAAATTGGCAATGCATGTTGGGAGTTGTATTGTTTGGAGCATGGTATCGAACCGGACGGACGAATGCTATCTGATACAACTTTCTACAGGAATGATGAGCCGTTTAACACTTTTTTTGCTGAGACCAGATTCCGTCATTATATCCCACGCGCTGTTTTCGTTGACATGGAACCATTGGTAATTGGTAAGTTCATTCTCAATAATTTGCTTGTTAGTTTCAGTGAGAGAAACAACCTTAAGCCTTTTTTTATACTTGACGACGAGAATAAATAGCCTTTAATATGCTACGTGTTAAAAAATGCCCTATTTTAGGTGAGTGAGACAAACTAGCAGACAAGCCTGTCGAGAGTGCACTAGCACTTGATCATCTTATGAAGTGTAAAGATGTTGTAGCTGTTCTTTTTATATACCTACTGAAAAAGAAGAAAAATTAAGTTGAGACATCGTTAAAAACTCGCTTAGTTTTATAATTGACGATGAAATGTATTATCAGCGTTATTCAACACTAATCTATCAAACTTCGTGAATGCTGTTCAAACAACTTACACAAAGATTTTTAAAAATACTTTTAACTAGCTACAGCTCGGAGAAATGGTGTAAATAAATACTACTGTACACTCTGCTAACCTACATACTTGGGAGAAATGCTATACTATCGATATTATCAAACGTCTGGTGCAGTTATTTGTTGATACCTTGTTGGTAAAAAACCCATCGGTCCTTAATTTCGCCAGTAAAAATTTTCGTCACTTAACAAAAAAATCGTCATCTTTAAAAGAGAGGCGAGCTGCGCACTGAATAAAAGTTCATGATGACAGTGTTGATTTTTTGATGACTAGACCGACTGTTTTGGTCTGCTCAATATAAATCAGTTTACATGTTAGCCATCATAACAAAAAAATGTCCTGAAACAAAGACTAACAATGTTTTGATATTAAAAATGTTCGTACAGATATAACTGACGTAAAAACGGTATTTTCACTTAAAACTTTGCAGAACGACAACACACTAGACCCAAAGTATAAAACAGTCTGCTAAAAATACCAGTATTGTTTACATCTAAGCGAGTGCTGAATTATTTATAATTAATTATAATTGACATTTACCAAACCGGTGGCTATATTACAAAAACAATGGAATACATTTCTCCGTATTGTCATGGTTAACACGCACAAAATTAAAAGTTAAGTTTTTTATGACATATTTTTTGGCTTTGTCGAATTCTTTAGCATCGAGTCCGAGAGGATCTTTTAAATAAGTTTTTAATGATCTTCTGTCTTCAGTGCTTAGAAAATCGTCTATAACGACATCAAAATCTGATTGAGTTATCGCCTCTTCGATTTAAGCAGCTGTAAGTGTGCGCCCTTCAATAAAACACAACATTATTGTTCGTTACATGTCATTAAAATGTTGTGTTTTATTGTAGATGTACATGTGGATTTTTCCACGTGTTGACGACTAGTTATGGTATATAACATACCCCACAACTAGCTCAGTAGTATGTTGTGCAATTGGGGTGGGACTTAAAACATGAGAAAACTATTGTTGTTGATCATGACAACTATTTTTTAAGTTCAGAGGAGGTTAAACGAAATGCTGTTACTACTATAGTACGTATAATACTCTTGGTTATCTCGAGTCAAAGATGGTGCTTATTTTTTTACATTTACAGGTAAGTACATCCAAAACCTACGTATTAAAATTCTGTAAAAATGTTACTAAGAAGGTATATAAATACTTAGTCGTGAAATATAGTTATTTATTTGTTAATAAAGTATAAGTTTTTGTCCCCGCTTAAAATTTATTTTTTGGCTGCCACAAATAAAATCCTTGTCCACACATATGAAGATAAATTGAACAAGATTTAAAGGAATAGATATAAGTTGTTATTCGGAAGAAAAACTTTTGTTGTCTTTTTAGGGTAGCTTTCACTGCTACAATATATATGTACACAATATTGCATAGTTCATTGTACTGGCCACTGTATAACGATCGATCATAGGTTACAAATTGTGGAAAGAGGTTAATACTAAATATCTTCAAAATTCAAAAATGTTAAGAAAAAGTTCAAAAATCGTTTTTAGGTCAATGTATTGTGATCATTAAAAAGCAAATAGCAAACATGAGAATCTAGCAGGTTTGTAAAGATCTCATTTGTAAAAGAGGGATCATTTTTTATCAGTGTTTATTAAATAAATAATTTTTATACCATTAAATAGGAAATCACATAAGCTTTCTATAAATATAAACATTAATGGCTCAGAATTCGTGAATTAAAAGCATTTTAAAAGGTCACACCTTTATTGTATACTCACGCCTTAACTGAAATATTGTGGAACAGAAAGAATACCATATGATGAATCAAAGCATTTAGCCATTTTAGAAACTTATTTCTTTAACAAGGAAACACACAGGGTCCGCAGCACAGTTTACTGGCTCTGCACCTGTCCTCCAACAATAGGTTCCATGGGGAACATTTTTAACAATAAAAAATCTCTCAAAGATATTATGGGATAAAGTGTTTATGATAAAATTTAATAGCAAATGCAAGGCGAAGACTTCTTTAAGGTGGCAGTAACCCTTTTTTAGCTGTCCAAATAGTTAAATTATTTACTTAGTGTTTTATTTATACCATTTTTTTTTACTATTTCTCAAAATGATTTTAACTTAACACTAAAATTGCTGAGTCAGCAGAAATTTCCATTTACAAATGTATCATTACCGAGAAAAAAATCGGCTTCTACGAGCTCCAACTTTTTACAATCTCGTTATTTTTCATCAGCTTCTGTTTTTAAATGAACCTTGGGTTAAGCCTGTTAAAACGGTGTGCGGATTTTTTTTGTTCATTCTTATTTTTTTAACAATAACTTTTGTTTTTTTCAAAAGATTATTTGTTAGCATCCCTTGCTGCATCGAACGTTGTTAAAAGAATAATATTCCAAATAAAAAGATTTCCGCACACCGTATCATGGCTGCATGGTTCACCAAGCATGTCCAAAAATTTTAAAATAAAACGAAAATGCTATCGAAAGTTCTACACAATGCGCCATCTTTGTTGTTATTAACGTTTCTCTTTAATAATTACGTCATTTCTTTCTGTACAATTAAGCAAGCGCGTAGGCTTAAACTATATTCGGCAGAACTAATTAATTATTCATGAATTTTGTTTTAAAGAGATATTGTCGAGGCTGAATATTTTTGGTGAAAGATAATAGTATTTCAGCTATAAAATCGTGACAAATGTGTTATAACAAAAAAATATGAATATATAGTCTTAAAATAACCTTTCGTAACTGATTGTGCAAAAAAAATATTCCCGGTTTTTAAAAGAGTTACTGCCACCTTATTACTAATTTACGAGGCTTGGAACCTTTATAACTTCTTAGTTCAAGTTAACCAAAACGCGATTTTTAAACAAGTTACAATTTTATTATACGCTCCATAGCGTACTGCCATTTTGTTTTTGCATTGCACACATGCCATAAACGTTTCTCCCACCAGCCAGAGTCAGGGGCTTTTTCTTCTCGTCGTCCCAATATTAGAGGGTTCCTGAAGTCGAAGCTGTAAGGTCATCTTTTCAGAAATATCTTATTACACAGGAAAAAACACTCGCAGTTTCATTTTACTTTTAGATGAGATCCGAAATGGAACCTATCGAGACTTATTTCAAACAGAGCAGCTCATTAACGGAAATGAAAACACTGGTAATCTTTATGCACGTGCGTATTACAATGTTGGCGAGAAATTAGTTGATCAAACCATCGGCCAGATTAGAAAACTTGCGGATGAATGTGATTCCTTACAGGGATTTCTTTTTTTTCGCTCCCTTGGTGGAGGGACTGGGTCTGGATTTTACTCCCTACTAATAGAACGATTATCGGAATATTATGGAAAAAATAAAGTAAACATAGAATTCGCAGTTTACCCAAATCCTGTGATCAGTACCTTAGTTTTGGAACCGTACAATTCTATTCTTACTGCACATGCCTCGCGTAGTCTAGTTGATTGCATTTTTATGATAGATAACGAGGTTTTCTATGATGTCTGTAAATTTTATTCTCGGGGCAGATCTTATACGAGATTAAATCATTTAATAAGTCAAGTATTGTCAAGCATCACAACTTCGTTACGTTTTGGTGGTTCACTGAATGCAGATTTGGAGGACATTCGGAAAAATTTGATTCCCCATCCAAATCTCAACATGTCTAAGGTATCATATGCATCTGAAGCTTTCCTAGATCCTTCTAATAAAACACATTATTCTGTTGCTGAGTTAACCAACCAATGTTTTAAGACAGAAAATCGATACAAAGAAAAATACATGTCTTGTTGTTTGCTTTTTCGAGGTGATGTTGTACCAAAAGATGTTAATGCCAGTATTGCTGAAATCCAAACAAAACGTACCATACAATTTGTTGACTGGTGTCCAACTAAGTTTGAGGTTGATATTAACTACCAGCCAGTAACGTCTATTCCTGGTGTTAAATTTCCCAAAGCTTCAAGAGCTGTGTGTATGCTAAGCAATACAACAGCTATATTTGAAGCTTGGGATAGATTGGCTTGTAAGTTTGATCTCATGTATGCGAAACGTGCATTTGTGCATTGGTATGTTGGTGAAGGTATGGAAGAAGAAGAATTTTTAGAGGCACGAGAAGATTTAGAATATCTAAAAAAAGTTGAGAACAAAACTATCAACTATATGGGTATTCCTTTGAAGAGGAGCGAAAAAGTTAAATATCTTGGGGTAACATTTGATCAAAAAATGCAATGGGAAAAGCACATTAATGACATAAATAGAAAAATACTAATTAAATATTCTAAAATTAGAACCATTGCATCCTGTTTAACACCTCACACAAAAAACCTTTTAATTAATGCACTTGTCATGCCATATTTCAACTACTGCTCCTCGGCATGGGCTTGTGCCACCCAAGGTAGATTGGGAAAACTAGAAAAACGATTAAAATGTGTCCGTACCTTTCTTGGGAAAGAGAGGGAATATTCAATGAATAATTTACTCATCAAAAACGATGCCATATTAGTTTTCAAAGCCATGAATCACATTGCTCCTGATTACATGCGCTCAAAATTCCTTTTGACAAAAAACTGTCATAATCATCAAACAAGAGGAGCTTCAAAAAACAGGTTCACACTTCCCTTGGTCAACACGGAATTTGGCAAAAAAGCCTTCCCATTTAGAGCTGCAAAAGTGTGGAATAATCTTCCAGACCAAGTGACCTGTGATGGAAGTCTGCTTTCGTTTAAGACTTCCATCTCTAATGTATTTGGCAAATTCTAATGGAGATCACTTTTGAATTTTTTAATTTTTGTTTTTTATTCTTTTTCTTTTCAATTTTCACAGATTATAAATGTTACTATGTTTGATTGAGCTGAGGCAGTCTAAGGTTTATCATTTTTTGTTTCTTTTTTGTTCTAGTGGCCCCCAGTGGAAACAATCCACTAACTATAGGTTTTTGTGATTTTCTGGGCTAGCCACTTTAAATATTTATTATTATTATTATTATTAAGATTGGATTACTTACAAGCTTCTGAAGAGCCATTGCCTAAGGAAGATGAAAACAAATGGTAAACACGAACAGGGTTTAAAAAACATTTCCTTAATGTTTATGTAAAATTCCGAAAGAACTTTTGTGTGAAGGAAATTCCATGGTTGCGTATAAACTTTATGGGGGATAATTAATATTTAATGTATTTAAATTGCGTTCCTTTACTATTCTGTGTTAAGATTTTGTGGAAAAAGGCAATATGTAGAATGGCAGAAAAACTAATTTTTTGTTGATTTGGGTTTACTTGAAAATTCCTGCTGAACTTTTTGAAAGAAATGCTGCAAATGCAATGATGAGAGGACTGTTTTTTATAAATTCTTATTTTTAAAAAGCTTTCTGACAATTTGCTGGGAAACTCACTTGGATATTTGACAATTTGAGTAAATTATGTACAAAAGAGTATGGTATTAGTTAGGAAGGAATTCTTACGGATTTAAAGATTTTAAAAAATTTTCAAAATTAAAATTCCAGGGAATATACGGTAGGACTTTTTGTAATTTGGAAAGAAAATTCTGGGAAACGTATGAAAGTATTAAGTCACAAACTTTTATTCGGAAAAAATGTAAAAAGTTTTCACCAAAAAAAATAAATTCCTCAATATTCTCGAATCCTAAATTTTTCTTCCTGCTAAATATTTATTTTTGCTAGATACCCTTTGAAAAATCTTAAAATGTGTACTCAGATTATAAAAAATGTTGGAACATCCTTAAAATCCTTGCCAAAACTGATTTTTATTAATTTGAAAATACTTACACATTTTTTTTATATTTTATAAAAGTTATATGCATATGGCCATATTCAATACACCAAAGTGTAGAACCTATTTTGTTAATTTGTGGGCTTTTGTTTTTCTTTTTTTTAAAAGATTAGATCAGAATATTGTAGTAAAGTATTGAATTTTGGACATTTCTCTTTGACTGCTCAATTTTTACATTTTGTGTATATTTTTGTGAAAGAGGATGGTATAGACCGGAATACCTGATTTTAGTCCACTTTTATTCTATAAGATGTGAGTTTTGAAACTTTGAGATAAAAATTTTTGTAAAAGACATTAACTATACTAAAAGGATTGATCTGTTGTTTTAGATGTTATGATGTTATGATTAAACTTTTTTTTTTGACAATTCATGGTAACTTTTGTGAGAGATATCATATAGAATGTATCAAAAAACTTATTAAACACATTGCAAACTGTGTTTTTTTAATATTTTGTATATACTCTTGCGTATACCGACTGATTCTTCTTGATATAAATTTGATGAGTTGGAGATGATGTTTTTTTTTAAATTTTGTGTAAGCTTTTATGGGTAAAAACAATATGCAAAATGTCAAAAGATTTTCTTTTATTCGGGTTTACTCTTGCAAACCTTCTTTTTACATTTTGTGTAAGCTTTTTTAGAGAAAGACATTATGCTATATCACAGAAATAACTTTTTTTTATTGGTTAAGACCTAAAAACTGTTTTTCTTTGACATTTTGGATTGAAATATTGTTGTAGAGGGCACATGCAATTATACAACATTGTTGATGCGACAATACATATATACTAGTCGTTAGCCCGTGGAAAAAATCCACGGATTTGACCGTCCTTTTTATACCGCATCGCGTGCGTCTCGCTACTTGCGCAGCTTAGCTACCATTTTGCGTGACAGACAGATAGACAGACGTATACGAGTATTATAATATATATAACACACATCACATATCCTATACAACGTATTACTAACATAACTTTTCATTTTAAAGCATATTAACGATACTTAATTTCTAAAAAAAACATTACCAAATTATGTACGGCAGCTTGCCCCGTTTATAAACAGAGCAGAAAATACATAATCAGGGCAATATAATCAGAACTGGCCGGCTTATGTACAACACTTTTACGTTATTCCTTACTTATAGAACGAACATAATCGGGCCCACGGACTTTCATATCATTTGACATCACTTCTGACAAGCATATAGCCCCTGGTGGCAAAGTTGTTGTTGTTTTCAAATAAAACGAAATTTCGTGGAAAATAAATCTTCGGATTCGCAAGTTTAATAACCTTTTTAATAAACTTAATTCTAATTCTAACTTAAACTAATATTTCGGACATTCCCACAATTTTAGTTCCGTGAAATTTAGCTACTTCAATGTATATTATGTTGAAATGTACTCACAAGAGGAGTTTATACTAAAAAATTACGTCGAGACTTTTGTTTCACTATGCCCATTCTCGACCTCAGAGCTCTTTGAAAAAAAAATCGAAAGTAGTACTTTCGAGGTTTTAATCTCAAAGAACTCTGAAGACTAAAATGCGCTATGCTTAGTTTTTAATGGTGTTTTATCTTCCAGAAGTTGTTTTCTTGCTTACAAAAGTTCGAAGAAAATGCCAATCACAACCTGCCTGGCCAGCCATTATATCAGGTTAATAGTCCGGTCACCGCGATATAAAAAGGCGAAAAAAGCACAATCAGGCCATGCTACCTTTATCACTCCTCCCCCTCCCACTCCCTCCCCAATCGTAACGGTCCTGCTCTAAACTTTATCAAGAAATACAATAAAAGTAAAATGAGCTGTTGAAAACTTGTTCATTAGCCTCTAATATATTGGATGCGACAGTAGTAATTCGTGAATTTTATAATGTAGTCGTTTAATTCTTTTTCTATAAAATAGTGAGCAGTGACCACCTTTTATTCAAGTGTTTTTTTTTTTTGCTAAACTGAAATAGTAGCTAATTCAATAAAGATAAAAGTCAAATATTCAAACAAAACAATAATTTTTTATAAATCAAATAATACAACAGGCGGAACACAGGTGAAAGCTGAGTTAACGGGGGTAACATTTGGCATGTCACTTTGTTGACAGTTGTTTTGACTATCATGAAAGTTTGATACGAGATTGTACCGTTTGTCAACTTCAATATAGTCAAAACATAGTCATAAATCAGTAAAATATTTAGAAAGCTTTGACAACTTTCAACAGTGACGAAAACAAAGGATTTAATTGGTGCAGAAATATAACCTTTGCTCACTAAAGAAAACAAGTTTTTTTAAAAGGTAGTTTTATTTTCTCTCTCCTAATTTCACAAACGATTCAATTGGACCCAGTTCTGGTTAAAGGTGAAACTGTATCAAATTTTCAAAAAATGGTACGCGTATTTATTTTAAAGATTTTAAATAATATCATACTTTGTTTTAGTTTTATGTCCCTTCAACTAAAAAAAAATAATTACGTTTTTGACAATTTTTGTGAATGCAATAGAACTATAGTTGAATCTCTCTGTCTCGACTACTCTCTGTCTCGACTACTCTCTGTCTCGACTACTCTCTATCTCGACTACTCTCTATCTCGACTACTCTCTACCTCGACTACTCTCTATCTCGACTACTCTCTATCTCGAGCTTCTCTCTATCTCGAACTTCTCTCTATCTCGAACTTTTCTTTATCTCGAACTAAAGTCTGGGTCTCTTTGTGGTCCGCCTAAAGTATTTTCCTTTCTTTATCTCAAACTTTCTCTATCTCGAACAAATTTTTTGGTCCCTTACGAGTTTGAGATAGAGAGATTCCACTGTGGTAAGATTTCTCAACATCGAACATCTATCGTCTCCACATATATAACACCTTTCCCATACAACACCTTCACATATTCAGATATCTCATCTTCACATTTACCATCTTCACACAACCATATTCATATACAGCATATTCACATATCGCCTTCACATCTTCCACTATAACATATATCTACATATATGCTCTTCATATTTACAGGCTGGTCATTCTACTATGTAAATCTTTTGATGACAATAAGTATATGCTAGAAATTTTTATTAATCTAAGCAAAGCGTTCGACACTGTAGATCATAGATCTATTATATGGTTTGAAAGTTATTTATCTAACAGGAAACAATACATTCCTTATGACGAGGGAAGAACAAATTACAAAACAATCATCTGTGAAGTTCTGTAATATTATGACCACTAATATTCCTTAAATATATATATGATCTCAACAAAGCTTTAAATATCTTACATTCAATTCTATTCGCAGATGTTACCAATCTGTTTTATGTACATAAAGATATAAAAAGATATACATTCTCCATACATGATGCACCATTAATACTCCCTTATTTGTCTATTTATAATATAAAAGAGCACTATCCATGAAATTCTTGATATAAATCTTATTTGGAGAAAAGATATAAATGTCGTAGAAGAAATGTCGCAAAGAATATTGGCATCCTTTTTATAGCAAAGTTCGTATTAGATAGAACTTATTTAAAAACTTATATTTTTCTTTTATACACATTTAAATTATGCAAGCATTGCTTAGTGCAGCACTATCGTTGCAAAATTGACAAATTGAGAAAATCTCAAAAACATGCAATCAAACTTATTTTAAGTATTGACAGATACACTCGCTTCAAAGTTTTATTGCAAAAACTAAATATACTATATATATTGCCAGCTAAACATTTATCAGGTTCTTATTTTTATTTTTAAACTTGAGAACAATCTGATACCAAGAGTATTTAAACCAATGTTTTAGAAGATACAACATAAGTATCCTTCCCGATTCTCACGTAATAACTTCTTTCAACACAGAAGTAACTATAAAATCGTAAAGCTCTCTATTACTAGTAGAGGACATAAACCGGGAACAAATTTCTCGACAACGACATAAAAACTCTTTTAACTCTTGCCCAATTTAAAAAGAAAGTACTGACTATTAACTGCTGACAATGAACGACATCCTTTTTAGATAAAAAAAAGGATATGCTGCACCTAAGGATATGCAATAACACATTTCTAGGTTCTACAATGTGAATTCTTTAACGAATTCTTTAACGGCGAAATGACAATAATAGTAATGAGATATTATTGTCACCCAACCATCTTCATAATACATCACATTCACATGTATCGCTTTCATGTATATCATTTTCATACAACCATTTCTTGTTCATATTTTTACTTAGTTTTTTTTACATTATAGCGTGAATGTATTTCAGTACACGTTGGACAAGCTGGATGTCAAATTGGCAATGCATGCTGGCAATTGTATTGTTTGGAGCATGGTATCCAACCGGATGGATATATACCATCCGATACAATTGTCGACGAGGGCAATGACACGTTTAACACTTTTTTTGCAAAGAGCCCATCTGGTAGATATCGACCACGCGCTGTTTTTGTCGACTTTGACCCATTGGTAATTGGTAAGTTCATCGGCTATAATAATACGAGAGTTTTACCAATTAATACATTAGCTTGACGCCGATAACTGATTTTTTTATTATTATTATATAATATAATACACAAATTATGCTTTAGCCAAAAACAAAAACAAAAATTAAAAAATAAAAAAAATAAAAATATTTAACGGTACGTTGCGTTCTCGTTCACACGTTAATTCTACCAACTGACTTGGACATAAGGATGTTTCATGGATCAGTTGGCATGTCATTCCTTTCCAAAGTTCTCGATCCTCTTATACACAAGATTGCTGATTTCAATAGCGTGAATGAGATTTTCGTTCGTAACCAGCTCATCACAAACACCTTCTTTTGTTCCTTGTCTACGCGTTAACTTCAACGAAAGTTCCTTAATGACTCGTTCTGTCTCACGACTACAACCACCATGACTCGAAAACACCAAAGGAGTAAATGAGCCGTGCTCTATTTCAATCACTCGTTGGTTGTATTATCATTTCTTCTCCTTTTCATTGTTGAAAAATACCCTCTGAAGATTCTGATTAACATGGCTTGAAGCGAACGGGTTGAAAACCCTTACATCAAAGAATGCTCTTTGACCATGTTGCCAGAAACTTCTAACTTCAATATCTAGTCTAGCTTTATCCCCTTGAATAGCATTTGGTGGAAGAGCTTCTCCAGTCAGAGGGATTAGTCGCGGCTCTATCTCAACGTCTTTGCATGTTTCTTGCAAAAGATTGGCGATCGAATGTTTCATTTCATTGAATTACCATTAGTGAATCATTGCATTTCACAAGTTTAAGGCTTAATAACTTTGAAACGGGTTGAAATAATTGACGTCAATAAATTAAGTTTAAATTAACGAAGCCATTGTAATGCATCTATACCTTTGAGACTAAATAACTTCTCGTGATGGTCGGTCATTTTTCACTGCATGGGTAACTAGGGACAACCTGGGACCAAATTGGGTAAGTTTTCCAAACCTAGGTCCCAAATTCTGTTTGAGAATGAACGAATTGATGACGTCAACAAAAAACAATAAAACCCTAATATCTCTGTAACCATCTGTCAAATGCACATCATCCTATACGTTTTCTAAATTAGCGTTTTAAACTTTACAGAATAGGGGAAATGTGGAAACAAGGTTCTAAAAAAATTTTTGTATATGGACGGTCATTGCTGACGTCATAAAAATTCAAATACCGTTTTTTTTTATTTTATCCCACGATATTATCGACTAGTATCTGGTTGTTAGTTTCCGTGTTTTAAACAAACTCAACCTTTTCTTTATACTGAACGAAGAGAATAAATAGCCCCAAACTGGTGTTTGCCCGATGACAAGCCCTATTTTAAGCAGGTGAGACTAGCTACTAGGCAAGCCTGTCGAGAGTTCACTAGCACTTGATGATCTTATGAAGTGTAAAGATGTTGTAGCTGTTCTTTTTTATATACCCATTAAAAAAAGAGGAAAAGTTATGTTGAGCTATTGTTATAAGCCCACTTAGTTCTATATTTGGCAATATTACAATACTGTACACTCTGCTAACCTACATACTTAAAAGAAGAAACCTCAGGACAAAGCAAACAGACCTGACAATAGTTGCTGAACATGTTTAGAAACATCTTCCTTGCTGATTGCCCACAGACATGTATTGCGTTAGTAATATATACATTGACAAAACATCAAATTGTTTTACCTTAATATCTATTTAACCCTAACCGAGAGGCCTCTTGTTTTGGGGTGTTTTCAGACTAATCTATTGAAATCACTATGTAAAAGCATGCTTCTTGAGTCTTAGTCTTACTTCACGTCCCGATATTAAGAAGAAAAAAAAAGTTCTGTCATTCAGAGATATAATGTGACATAGAGCAGAAATAAAATTAAGCTACTCTCTGTTTCAATATACTTTTAGATGACATCCGAAGTACCAACCGTTACTTATTCTATTATCATCAGCTTCTTAAAAGTAATGAAAGCACTGGTAATCTTTATGCACGTGCGTATTACAATGTTGGCGAGAAACTAGTTGATCAAACCATCGACCAGATTAGAAAGCTTGTGGATGAATGTGATTCCTTACAGGGATTTCTTTTTTTTCGCTCCCTTGGTGGAGGGACTGGGTCTGGATTTTACTCCCTACTGATACATCGATTAACTGAATATTATGGAAGGAAGAAAGTAAACATTGAATTCGCAGTTTACCCAACTCTTGATGCTACTACTACCGTTTTGGAACCGTATAATTCCATTCTTACTGCACGTGCCTCGCGTAGTCTAGTTGACTGCATTTTTATGATAGATAACAAGGCTTTCTATGATATCTTCAAGTTTTATGATGGCTTTTACAGTAAAACTTATAGGAATTTGAATGGCTTATTAAGTGAAGTATTGTCAAGCATCACAACTTCGTTACGTTTTGGTGGTTCATTGAATGCAAATTTGGAAGAAATCCAAATAAATTTAATTCCCCATCCAACACTCAACTTTTCTAAGGTCTCATATGCATGTCAAGATTTTGAATATCCTAGGATTAAAACACTTTATTCTGCAGCCGAGTTAACCAAACAATGTTTTTTTTCAACAAATCGAAACAGAGAAAAATACTTATCTTGTTGTTTGCTGTACCGAGGTGATGTTGTATCAAAAGATGTCAATGCCAGTATTGCTGAAATCAAAACAAAACGTACCATACAATTTGTTGATTGGTGTCCAACTGATTTCAAAATTGATATTAACTACCACCCATCAACAGCTATTCCTAATTTTATATTTTCCAAAACGCCGAGAGCTGTATGTTTGTTGGGCAATACAACAGCTATGGCTGAAGTCTGGGGTAGATTATTTGATAAGTTTGATCTCATGTA
The DNA here is from genome assembly GCF_029227915.1 of Hydractinia symbiolongicarpus. Classification (NCBI taxonomy): domain Eukaryota; kingdom Metazoa; phylum Cnidaria; class Hydrozoa; order Anthoathecata; family Hydractiniidae; genus Hydractinia; species Hydractinia symbiolongicarpus. The sequence goes on along the minus strand of NC_079883.1, from coordinate 6,821,784 downwards.
TGCGAAACGTGCATTTGTTCATTGGTATGTTCGTGAAGGTATGGAAGAAGGAGAATTTTTAGAAGCACGAGAAGATTTAGAAATGCTAGAATGGGAGTACTTACAAGCTAACAAAGATTCATTTGATAGCGAAGATGAAAACACACAGGAATATACTCACGGAATGTTTCGCCAAAGAAGTGGCAAACAGTGCTTTGACGAACTGCGCTGTGGCTCGCCGGACAGATACTTATAAAGTTCCAAGAAGTAATACAAAATGCGGGTGCTACAGTTGTATGTAAAATATTTTTGGTTATCGATCTTGGAAATCTTATTTTTGATGTTTACTGGAAAATACATTTAATCTGAGTAGATTATAGGGTTTGCCACAAAATGGTTTATTGTTTGTCTCTTCTTTACAAATTTGTAAAATAATTACTGCAAACACATCTTCTTAGAGTTTTCCACTATATTCTTTATTGTGAGTTGGTGCGTGCGTTAAAGTGATTGGTGAATAAAAAGTACCCTGAATAATATAGATATTATCATTTCATGAACAGGCGAGTTTATTCTAGGCTACGTTTCGACAGCTACAGCTCACATTGACGGGTAATGATCGTAATCATTTTTGGTTATTTATTAGTTGAGGAGATAATAAGAGGATCGAAGTTAACTAATCAGATCATATCAATTAGAGTAATTAACTTTTTTACGGACCTAGATAGACGCAATAGATTGAATAGAATCTTTCCTTTTTTAAAAAATACCCTGATTGGATAACTTTTGAACTGCAGAGCGAGAAAGTTCGACGTGACGAGAATTTGACGGATTAAATTAAATCTATTTATAATCTATATACGAATGCCAGCAAAAGTAACCAAAAATCACTTTTCGTGCTTTTTCTTATCTCAAACGCACATTAATGCGCAAATATACACGTTTTTTAATTTGCTGTCTGGTGTTTCAGTTTTGCGACGTACTGACGTGTTTTTATGTTTTTGCATGTTTAAGCATCCTTATATTGTGTAACATAGGGCAATATTGGTAAGCACGTCGTAACTATGTCTCTAATTTGCTATATTGATTAAAATTCTTTGTCATAAGCTGCTGTTAATTTTTCTACTGTGCGGTGCAGACAATAGTAATACATTAAGAAGACAATCTTTTAATTTGCCACAAACAGGACCTGAAAAAGCTTCCCTGGTAAGTGATTGCAATTGCAACAATTTCTGTGTCCTAACTTTTGGAATTTTGGATTTGAAGGTAAATGAAATTTGGGCCAGCAATTAACAACTTAACCAAACCTAAAAGTGAGACTTGTATATCTTGTTGTCCCCAAGGTTTGTTGCCCAATATCAAAACCGCTAGCGTTTACTTGACGCCTCTTTACGGTGCCAGCCTCGATGTCAAAAAGTCCTGAATTCCTGAGGACGCACTTTTGTGTTGCTGATTTCCGCCGACCTCAATGCGAAGCGGAATCTTTAAAATCGTCTTGACGGATACAGAGAGAGAGACTTTGTGATATTTAGGCTAAAACATTTGCGCGAACCGTGGTCCTTGTTATTATTGATCTATTTATTAATTTTTGATTGTACCTAAAAAGCCAATAGGAAAGCTTCGTTTCGTTTTCAACTAATAAGAATACATATTGTAAATAATCTTTTCTTCACGAACTTCTAGTATTCTACGTTCCTTGGCCAAATCATAGTCGCTTTGAACATGACTAAAAGCACTTTGAATTCCGTTTGAACTGAATCGTTCTTTGGCTATGGGGAACTTCTTTTAGGATTGGCTTGTTGGTGAGGATTCCAGAGTAGCTTATATTATAATAGTATACTTGACATGATATTATCTGTTCAAAATCGAGTAATTTGATCACCGAGACTTACCAGGTGAAAATATATTCTATTTTGAATAGCTAAGTGAGAGAAGGTTAGCTGATCTGCACATGTCTTTATCTAGTCATCAAGGTAAACAATAGTTAGTAGAGAGTTACCAGAAAAGCAAAGTTTTTAGTTGGGTTAATAGGATTTTAATTATTCATTTGGGTAATCTTCAGGTCTTTCATCTGTAAGCTTGGGCACTTTGTTAAACCTGCTTGGTAAATTGCCTAACCCACGACAGGCATTCACAAAATATTTTTCCAGGCTTCGATTAAATAAATATATACTTGAATTTTGTATAAACTAGTCGGTGGCTTGTGGAAAAATCAACGGGTTCGCCCGTTCATTTTAGGCCGCATTGCGTGCTTCTCGCTACTTGCGGTACCATTTTGCGTGACAGACGGACAGACATGTACGGGTATTATAACATAGATCACTTGTCTTTAACTACACCTAACCCCGTCATATAGTTGGTAACTAGCTAGACATAAGCATTGTGCCACGGTGGTGTTTTTATTTCCATCCCTAAACGTAAATTATAAATGTATTAATTGTTTTTACAACTATAATATAACTGGGATCATGTTGACTCTAGATCATGTATTTATACGTTCTCCATAAGCTGATAAAATATACCACGTATGTGCATTTAGCCAATCCAATTCACGTCGACACTCGGCAATTACCTAGGTGAATGCCTAGGTGTAAACAAAAATTCATGTCGGTATGTAACTGCCAACATGGTTTTAATTGCAGTTGGATGTGACTTAAACTTACAAAAGTTTTGTTCTCATTTTCTTATAAATTTAACTGGTATTCGGGTAATAGAACAAACGATCGCAAACAAAATATAAATTTCTTACGTAAAATACAAGTTTGCCGACGTAGAGCAGGCAAATGGTAGTTCATGTCGGCAATTTTTCCCGACGTGAAATAAATTGAATGAGAAAGGCTGACGTTTGACTTTGTATAATTTATTTGTTTATAAGAAACTAGTTTATAAGGACACGAGGTGAAAATAACTTGGTTTCCTATGTATTTTACCAGAAAAAATAAGGTAAGATCTTTGACTTGAGATAACTATTAAATATAGCTAGCTAGATGGCTGAAAACAACCATATGTACAATGTAATGTATGTTTGGCTATGGCTGCAACAAGGACAACCAAAAAGAATTAGAGCTAGCTAGCTTATTGTTGCAAAATTAAAAGAAATGGATAATCAAATATCAAGCTAAAAGAATCAAGATATGAATAATTATCAAAGAATATTTTTAAATTTGGACGAAGGGTTATTAAAAATGCCACAACTGCATATGTAGCTTATATATACTGTCCTTATTACGTGATTATCTAAAAGCGAATATTTAACCCGCCAACTGCATAATTTTATGGTTTAGCATCTCTAAAAAAAACTTTGAAAAATTTGTGATTGAATTGGAAGTCATCGGATGAAAAGCGAATTAGTAAAAACATTCAAACATCCATTTAGCTACTATAATTTTGTTATTTTGATGTAGAAAAGTTGTGGATGCCGAAAAGACGTAAAGGATGAAATGTTGGACTGGTTTGCCCCCGCCTTAACAGATTCATTGTTAATCCCCTTGGGTTTAAAATAGAATTTTTCTGGCTAACGTTTTTTTTGAGGAAAAGATTTTGAGGATAAAGGTAATCTTCAAAAGATAGATTTTTGCAGAAAGAAGTTTTCATGAGTTTTTTAGGTTTTTTTTCTTTAGTTTACATATTCACAACAAATTTTAACAGTCAGTCATGTGTTTGCATGTGTTTACAACTTATTCGCTGAAATAAATTCTTGTCAATAAGTTTAAAGAGAGCATTTTCTTACTTGCATGTAATTTTGCTATGATATCTTTCCAGCCTTTTCCTATCCTTTGTCAGAAAAATTTGACCCACCATTCCCCTTTTAATGCTAGATTCCTAACCAATTATATATATGCAATATTAAATTTTAGCTAATCTGGCAATTTTGGAGTTTTTTGCAAGAATTAAGAAGTATTCACAGTGATGTTTTCCTTGTCCCTGCACACTGGCCAGGCTAACTAAAGCTAAATGGCTTAAACTACACCTTTCACCACACCTTTCGTCAGCTATTTACCTAGCTAGTTAGCTAACTGCACTTGCTTTGTTTTGAAATATAGTGGTAGTAACTATTGGGGACAATACTTTTTAAACAATAAAAATTAGCACTGTGGTGCCAACAATAACATGTCTTTCTGGTAACACGTTGGATACTTGACTTTTAGCTAGGCTAACCTTCAGACGGAATCAGCAGTCTTTAGTCATTTAATAACCTTGAATTTTGTGCTTTTTGGACAGAATACAGTCCATAAACTATTAAAGAGTACACTTCTTTAATTTTAGTGTTATAATAGTAAAGCAGGGAGGTATAACAGTTATTTATGGGTAAGCCTCAAGTTAAATTTTCTGTTAATGTTGTTGTTGTTTTCCTTTTGTTGCGCTACCATTATGAAAAATTTGTCCCTACAAGCGCTTTACTCGTGCCCAGACTGCGCTGTATGAAAGTCGGTAATAACTTCAGTTGCATTTGTTTCTTTTCATGTTTTATTAATACCCCATTCACATCTAACATAACTGGTTTTAAGTTAAACTGGTTTTCACACCTAAAGTTTATAACACATTTTCCACGATCAAAAATAAATTGATTCTGCTCAAGAATTCAGATTGAAAAGATAAAAAAATATTCTCTGGCCAGCTCATGAATAAAGATTACGAAGAAACGCTCTGCTGCAGCTGAAGCTAGGTTAGACCATAATAATGTTCCATAAAAGATATCTTCAGATGTACAGTCTCATGTTTTCTTTGAGCTAGCCAATACTTTTTTCGTGTGTCTCCTCTTGGTTACATAGCAATTACGCAACCAACACAAATACATCAAAGAGGATTTCTCCTAAATAACAACTTAATCCGAATATATGTGATTAATTACGTTAAATCCTTTATATTTTGCCCCCCCCCCTATCTTCTAATGTTATGAACAATTTTTACATTTTGCACGAGCACGTCAGTGATTCGCCATATTTGTTTATGTTTAACCAAGAATACGAAACACGAATGTTTTCCCGCGATAATTTTTATTGAGCTTTATTACGTTAAATTCAATGCATTAATGAGCATTAAAACTAGGTTAAATTGTCATCTATGTACAGAATTTTTGAGTCCTCAAAACTGACATGTTTTGAGCATTCTTCTTTCTTACATTGTGCTTTATATTATTAACATTCTTTCTGCTTGTTCACCGCAATTTTTTTCGCAGTTCTCGCGCGCTAATTCACATACAACTCGTGTTTTCATATTTGTTTTCTTACGCGATGATTTGCTATTACACAGGATTTTTAAGTATTGTATCTTTGTGTGTACAAACTTCATATTAAATCGTTTATGCTTCTAGACATGTTTTCTAAAATATCTTTTTCACATAATGTTGTAATCAAGTTATTGTCATCATCTATTTTACCATCTAAGGTTTCACTTTATTGTTTTGTCAACTTTAATTTGGATTACACAGCTAAATTCCATGTAGTTCAAACAAATGTAAATGAAAATAACTTTGTGCTAACAATAAAAAACAATAAAAAATCTTTCTTTCTATTTGGAACGCATGTGGACAAAAAATGTTATTAAAATATGTATTATAGATCGCTATACTTATGAGGCCGCTCATAACTTTCGCACTTAAGTTGAGAATGATTGTGAAAAAAAGGAGAAGGGAGAAATTCTCCTTAAAAATATATTCCTCATTTATTTTGTTTTTTGTTTTTGATAAAAGAAGTGTCCCTCTAATTGTAGGTTATCTTTCCTCTAATTGCCCACCATTTCGACATTAAAATTAAGCCACCAGGGGGGTTAGTAAGATAAGATATACGGTGGCATCAGGCAAAATACAGTAGAAGTTTTATTGACTTGGGTTTATTCCACAAATTATGCGCAAAGACTTTTTTGGACCATTTCGTGTACTCTTATCAACTGGTAACTTTATTTTTAGAGAGGGAGGTAATCGCTTCCTTATTATTCAGATAGAAAACTGAATTTTAGAAGAATTGGTGAATGGAAGCAAATGACGTTTTTTCCTTAAGTAACACAAGTACCCAGGTCAGGTCACAAGTACCCAGGTCTCTGTTGACACACATTGATAATAGTAAACGTTTGAAGTCAGCAAGCTTTCGAGTTTCAGGGGTGGCAATGCTTTTTGTTTGTTGTACAAAGTCATTATTTCATCACTGACGAAGTAATTGTATTGAGTAATGCTAATTCTAATCCAACCGCTTATCTGATTAAGAAGGTTAAAAAATGATCAATTAAGCTATTGTCTTCTATCCTATGCTTTGACTACCAAGGCTTTACATAAATATGTTGCTTTGACCGTGTGATATGCAGTACACAGATAACTAAAACAGTGAACGCTTGCCAGTATGAATCTACTGTTGTTGATTAACATTCTTGCAAGTTTTTCCAGTCTTATTGTCGCTGACGTGCACGACTGGTTTTCGAATACGACATGCGCAGTACGATTTGATCAGGTGGCAAAAGTAAAGAAGTCCATAAATTGTACGCTTGTAAAAACGTTAAATCACATGTGTAATAAGGGTTTAACAATTGGTTACTCAGACTTACCACCATATGTGTTCACCAGAAAAGATGGCACAGTTGATGGATTGTTACCACGTAAGCAACGCTTTTTTATTTATATCTATGCTAGAAAATCTTTTTTATTCTTCCAGCTGTGTGTTAACGCCACAGAGCATGGGTATGGTTGAAATAATAGATATTTTTTTTGAAAATGTTTAGCTAGGTGTGAACTATATTGGGAAGGCTCTTCTATTCGGTAAACATATGACCTGTATTTCTTACTTTCAAATTGAAAGAAAAGAAAAATTTTCACCAGGGAGGAAATAAATTATGGGACAGCGCACATTTTCAGAATGTTTCCATGCTCATTCTAGTAATTTTTGTTCCAATATCGCAAGCACCAATAAATAACTCTTTTAAATCTAACTTCTAAAACTAGTTAGTGACCACGTGTAGATGCAGCGGTGGTCACTGTGGATACTGTTAGTACCCATAGCCTAGTTGTATGCATAATTTGAAGCCTGGACTAATAAAAACTAGGTTGCTTATAAAATAATTACTTATTTTGAAGCGCCATTGTTGTTTACATTGTTGCGTCAAAATTCGATAATTATGTGATTAAAAGTTACATAATTAACATAATAAAAACATATTTAACATAATAAAAGCGTTAGATAAGACGGAGTTCTATAAAAACTCATTACTTTGCAGGTTCTTTCTTCTAAACCAGCTGGAACCTCCTTAAAGCGGAAACCTTTTTTTTTGCAAGGGACGATTCCTTAATAAACCCTTGTAATAAAACTTCTCTAAAGCACACAGGCTAAGGCGGACATTTACTTAAAGGGAACATTTTTCTTAGGTCCCGCACGGCTATCTATAAAGCAGACAAAGAAAAATTTTGACCAAAATATCAAAATTCAATATTCTATTTTCTTTATTTTTTTTTTTGTCTGAACGTCTGTTTACAATACTTTTGTGTGACAACCTAAAATGTCAAACTATGTTTAGAAGAATTTCTTCAGACCAAATTGTTTTCAAAAAATCTTTCTGGGGAGGGGTAAAGGGTAACATGTAATGAATTCCGACTTAGGAGTAAAAATCTTTTCACAAATTTCTTATAAAAATATCTGCTTTGAAAATTCGTTTCATTTTTATTACATCAAATTGCTGCTAATTATTCACGTTTGTGGTATTTCAGGTATTCTCAAATCCGTCTTAGTTGATACTTGTTGTCTTGGCTGCACAAAAGTGACGTATTACCCGTATGATGGCTACAAACTAATCTATGATGCAATCATTCCGAGAGAGAACGGATTGAACTCGGAAACATATTATGGATATCCCTATACAACATTAAGTCAATTAAAAACTGTAACATTTTTTGGAAAAAATAAGAAACATGAACCAGTAAATCTAATTTCGGAACTGTTTAAAAGTATAGGAAAGACTTGGTCTTTACTGGTGGTAGCACTCTCAATGGCAGTGTGCTCTGGAACTCTCATATGGATCATGGTAGGTTTAAATTATACTGAAAAAATTTAATCAAATTTCAAATTTTTGCATGTCTTGTTTAAGCTAGGTTCACAGCAGTGCGAATGATGTAATTCTCATGGTATTTCGCATGGAATAAGAATTATATTTTTTGGTGTGAACAGTTCTCTTATTTGCATATCCTTCGCATGTTATTTGTACGAATTACATAAGAAGAATTAGCATGCAAATTAATATAAATTTTTTTTGATTATTTTTTATGCAAAAAACAAGTGAATTGGGAACATCAAAGCAACGCCCTGACCTTTCTTCATCTATTACATAATCAGTGCCGTAGCCTCCACCCAAAAAATAAATAAATAAAAATAAAAATAAAATGAAAAAGTAAAAGTAGTAAAAGAAATTTGATATTAATCATTGACTTAACGTCATATACAACGATATCCATATGCTGCAGCATTAATTTTTTCTCCCCATGTTTTGTTTGCAGAATATCTATGGTTCTTTTTCTTTTTGCAATGAGCTGTGTATGTTCCAGGCACTACAAGCCCATTATAGAACTTCTTCTGTTAGATGAAGATGATGATGAAACAGATGAAGTTAACATTATGAATTAATTTGAAAAATAGATTTGTGTTTGAAATTCTATTGTTTATTTAGCCCCCCAATACCTTCTATTAAGTCCCCCGCCTAAAACCCCGGGGGGATAAAAAGAGGAATTACGGTACTTTTGTTTGAAAGTGGGAAAACTGATGTTAGTTATGCCTACTACAAATGCTGTTAGCGAACGATGTTTTTCAGCTTTGAACCGCATAAAAACTTACCTTCGAGCTACAATCACTGATACACGGATAAATAATCTGATGGTATTACATATTCAAAAATCATACACTGTTCTTATCATTTTTTTATATTATTGTAGTCATGTAATGTAAATATGTATCTTTTTCAATCTTTTGTTTCTGATAGAAATTTTTATCTAAGCCAGTTAAACAATGCAGCTTTTCTAAATTACAAAAACATGTAAACATTCACCGTTGACGTTTGAAAGGGCATTTTCCGCCAATCTGGAAATGTAAAATTTGAAAATTTCCCACTCTGCGCCCACCATGGAGGCGCCTCGAGAAATTCATATTTTGATTGATCTTTTTTTTATCATACGGATCATAAAATTGTTGCACAGAGCATGTCCTCATCGGAAAAATCCAAAGTTTAAAGTCGACTTTTTATTTTTACGAATTCGTGTTCCGTTTGATGTGAACACATGTTTCCTGTTCCGTTTGATGTGAATACATAAGCTTAAAATCGTTCCGCATATTTTTATTTCCGGGACTTCTTATTTGCATGCATAAGAAATAATTTTTCCCACAAGAATAATCTTAATTGCTTTGATGTGAAACTGGTTTAAATTTTTGTTATCTGTTTCTTGAGAAGCGGTGTATGAAATCCAATTAGAATATTCTCACGTATGTTAAAATTACAAGGACTCGTTTTAGCGTTTTTCTTTCGTCCGCTAAAATGCGCGTTCTATATGTTATAAAACTGTAATTAAACTTCTTTAGGACACTTGGTTCAATAAAACTGAATTTCCAAGACCTTTCATAAGAGGATCTTTCGAAGGATTTTGGTGGGCATTTGTTTCTATGACAACCGTAGGGTAATTACATTTATAATCTTATTACCTGATAAGTGGAATTATCTTTTTGGTTTAACCACAAAACAAAATGACATCCAATAAACCTTAGGAACTTGTCTTCTGCTTACTGCTTTAGATATGGCGACCGCACTCCACGTTCTATTTTAGCAAGACTTTTCGCCATCTTCTGGATTCTGCTTGGGATCACCATCTTTAATATGTACACCGCTGCAATTACGTCATCCTTAACTGCTGAAATTACCAAGTCCGCAGAAATAGATCTGCATGGAAAAGAGGTTAAATGATACAATTTTATAACTTATCGAATGGATAATATTTTTGTTGCCGCAAGCGTGGTTAAATATGCGTATATTTTGCTGTGGTAAATCCACTAGGGATTGAGAGGACATAAGTCTAAAGCACGGAAGAACCTACAGTCTTATCTTAGGGGGGAGTGGTTGGTGGGTGGTTGTAGATCCAAGGAAAAAAGAACTAAGTTTCGTTGTTAAAAACTTATTCACCGAACAGCGTCCTAATATGTTCGTGAAATTCAAGCTTAAGTTAATTACACGACTTACCCACTCACTGCGTTTAAAATTGAATTGATTGAAAGTAACTTGACTATTTAACTTGACCAGTAATTTGACCCCAAGCCGGTACTAAAATTCTCCCATTTTTACGGTCAAACTCTTACAGATATGTATATGACGCCTGTCAGCTTTAAAACCTCCACAGTGTAATGAGCACCAGCAAAGTACTGCGCCCCACTATTGTGGAAACTAACCATAGCAATATCCTGCTTGCAGGTTGGTGTGCTGGCTAATTCGACGGCGCCATACTCCGGAGTGTTGTTAAATCAAGCGCATCCAAGAGGTAGGAATACACGAATCATTTTATCTCGGTAAGAAAATATAATCCTGCATTTTGTGGATAATAAAACTGATACTGAAAACTGACAAGAAAATACAAAGAAATATTTTCTGGAGAGAATTAATTTTCCTAAATTTTGTAAGTCCCTAAAGTTTAGATTCACATATTATATGGATAAATCAGAAGAAAAAATTCATTTTGAATCGTATTTTTAACAGAAAAAAATCTATATTTCGCGGGTAATAATTTTAGCAAGAATTAACTTTAACGAAATGGACAAAAAAGAAGTAATTTCCTTAGGGTATCATTTTTCATATGTTATAGCTTACAACTCAATCGAAGAACTGAAAAAAGCACTGAGCTCCGATAAAGTTACTGGTGAGTATACACGTCTCTAAGTTCGTTTTTTTGACTTCATGAGCGTTGCTATCTTAGCATTTAATTATCTCAAATAAAAGATGGCTAACGATTATATTTTTTATGTCAGCGAGACGTTACAACATTATGGTCAAGAGACTTTGGGGACAAAATAAAAGAATGTAACATATAACTCTAATTGTTACATCATTTGGTCTTTTTCCATTTTGAATCAAAAATGATTGCGTAGGCGACGCCCAGCCTACAACAAATTGAAATAGTATAACGAAATCAGTTTTGTTGTCTTTTAGCGGTTGCTTTTGAAGGGTATATGGCGATGCATTACACTGACGAATTCAAACGCATCAGTGATGAAGTCGCCGTAATAAAGAAGACATCATTGGTAAAGAATGGAATTGGATTGGTATCGACAGAAAACATTATACAGCTTATCAAATCATTCGCGGTACATAACGAAGACAGTATAGATGTCGTGATCACGCAAGCGATGACAAATATTGTGGTAAATATATTACTTTATATGACCTTGTAAACTTTACAGGCTAGACACGAAAATATATTTCATGCTTTTCCATGATTTTACCAGAAAATCTCAGTGTGTTAACAATGAGGTCCAGTAGTTTTTAGATGTTTCCCCCGTGGTTGTAATATTAGCCGTATTATCAATATCCATCTTACTAGGAAGATAACCATGACTTTGAGTTCACGACTAAAAAATAGAAAGTGCAACCTCTCTTTGAGATGTGCAATCACTCCTTCTGGAGAGTTGAAATTGAGAAAATTTGAGGATGTTAGAAGAAGCGTGGAAACCCTGTATCAAACGATCGAACGTAAAAACCTTACCAAAAATATATCTTTTTAGGAATTTACCAGGAGTGAAGAGGTTGTCAAAGATACGTACTCACCGACCAACGAAGCTTTCTACGCGTCTGTCATCATCACATTGAGCGCTGCTGTAATCTGCATGCTGATTGGTGCAACTATGTCCTACTTTAAAGCGAGAATAAAGAACAAAGAAGGAAGTGTTCAGAGAAATGAAAACGCTGAGAAAGATGTCACACAAATGAACGACTACACAAATAATTAATGATAACCGATGTCAACTTTTATGATGACTATCTATCGTAGTCAATAAACTCTCACTCCTTATTCATAATATCAATTTTTTTTTAATATTAAAATAGCTACTATTAAGCGTTAATTTTGATTCCATATTTGAAGATTATGAAAACCAGCAGCTCTAGTATCCGACTTTCTTGTGTTGTACAACAAATAAAAATACAACCACTTGTGTAATTTCTTTGATAAAAAAATACATTTTTATCAATACAATGGCTTTTACAGTGCGTTTACGTTAACCAATGAGAACTCGTGGAGGTGATTTTAGCCAACATTTCTTCAATTATTTTCGCCGACTAAATTTAGTAAACATACCATCGCGAAAAATGTTTTTCGGACAAAGCTGTTACGATTTGTCACTCTCCGTGAGTTTTCTTTTTGAGGCCGCCCGGGGAGATTCCTTTACATCAGCTTTTCGTTTTCTACTTTCGCTGCTCGAATATGTCGCTGATAAGTCGTCGGCATTCGTTGATGACGAAGGTTTCTCTTCTTTTTCAAGAAGTTGCAACACTGTTTTCGGTATGTGTGATCGCTACATAGGGAAAAATTAAGCTTGTAAGTTCCGATTAGGAATTTTTAACTCAATATTGAAATCATAAAATTTTAACTTTCTTACTTGATTAGATGTCAAATTTCCAACGTGATTTTCAAGTTGTTCTTTTACATCTGGAGCAATCTAAAATAAACACCAATTTTTAGTCGTTCGTTTCAAGGACATCATATTAGTTTATTTTTTTTACTCACTTCAAAAACGCTTTCCAATTGTTTTGGTGGAAGTTGAAGCAATACTGGAAATGATTGAGGCTTTGTCATCTAAAAAATATTTAACTTATTCAAGTATGTTTCGTGACCAACAACAATCAAATTGCAAGAAAATACAAGACTTTTACCTGACAACATTTTACAAAACCTTGCCAAACTTTCGGGTATTTCCAAACCTAAGTTTACAATGTAAATTTATTTAAGTAGTACCTACATCTTTGACTGAAACTCAACCAATGAAATTATAAAAGTTTTCTACAAAACTAATAAATATGAAAGACATAAAACAGAGAAAGGTGTTGCTTATACCAAAAAATCGTGTTTTAGTAAAATCATAATGTCCCAACCCTATACTACGCATAAGTCGAAAGCACAATGTTAGATGCGCAGTTTAAAACGAGCGATACACGACATGTGTATCGCTCGTTTACATGTTTTCAAATTCTAACTTTTTATTCACAATTAATTGAGGGATACACAGTCAATGTTTTTAAATTTGATTTATCGAATACAACCAATTTAGTTCGTATGCCACAATTTTTATCGTCGTCCAACTTGTCAAATTCGAATTTTATTTTAATTTTATTTCGCTTTAAATAAAACCAATTGGCCAACGTTTCTTTCGACAAATCTGGAAATATAAATATGTCCAACTTTTGAAATCTCGAATTTGACAAATTGATTCGACAAGATGAATCGTGTATTCATCTTGTCGATGAATACACGATCCGTGTATTTATCGACACGGATCCGCTTTACGAAATATACTTTTCAATACCTTCACAACAGAAGATAAATTTTTAGCTTAAACTCAGGATTAACAAAAGCAAGCAGGCATTTTGGGGCATTTTCTGAAGCCAAAATGTATTTAACATGAGGTCATCGTAGTTAATTCTGATGGATATAATAACATTTTAATACCTGTTTGTTGATTAACTTTGATAAAATGTTCATAACGAAACCAACTAAGCGAGGACACATTCCGAGTGATTGTATAACCTTGTGAAACGAAATGAAATATGAACATTAAACAACTACTACTAACGTCGAAGTAAACAAAAAAACAGAAAATAAAACGAAACAGCACAGCATAAGTTATAAAAACAACGACAACAACAACAACAAAGACACACTTACAGTTCGCATAAATAAGGTAGGTAGCGGTGAAATATCCATCAGTTGTTGGATAACAACAGCTAAAACTTCTTGTGTGTAGATGTTTTTTTCGCCAAAACATATGTTAATAGCTAAATAGAAAATATGTAGGTATTCGATGATGGAAGATTTAAACAGAAAGTTGGGCAATAAGTGATCCACATTCTTACCTTTCATGACGGCTTTCACATCACTTTTCGATTCCACAGAATGTAAAGCAACAAGCAACTCAGAAGGTGACAGTGGAGGATTCGCAGCAGCTGCGTTTGCTGAAAAATAAAAATATTTAAAATCCTTCATAATTAGAGCAACATCTTTAGAATGTTAATATTACACAAAGAAAAAAATTTAACAAAACATAAGAACACCTACTTTGAGTCGAACCAAGTAATCGATTAAAAACCTCCTTCACTACATTTGGTGTTTGCGAGATGAGTTTGGGTAACACATCTATAATCTCATTCTTAGCCAGACCATTTAAAACAGGGATTAAAAATCTAACATCAGACACACGTTTATGATACAATTCTTTCACCTTTTGTACAAGTTCTTGAGTCGGAGGACCTACACGGAAACATTATATGAATTAAAACCAGAATACACATAATGAGAAAATCATTTCGTTAACGTTCAGAGATTTTTTTAATTCTAATTCTACCTACTAAAATAACGTAACCTACTTTTATCTGTTACAATGTGCAAGACACGAGTAACTAAAGTTTCAGCACCAGTTGGACAGTGTTCAACAAGTCGTAACAACTCCGGAGAATTCATACCAATTGCTCGAACCTACAAGAATAATACTTTTGTGATACACAATTAATGCGACTATGTAAAGAGAAGAAACTTCGAAGAGTGCTATCTGCGAAGTCTTTCAAAAATTTTATAAAATGAAGCTAATCTCGCATGTTAAATTTGGTTCAACCTTGGTTATTTTTAAATAGGTTTGCATATACTGCACTAACTTTCTTTTTTCTTGAAAAGGCAATTTGTTTCACTTACAGGGTGTTCTAAATGACGAAGGACTGTTCTTTTGATGATAGCTGATGCGTCAACATATACCTCTGCAAGACTAAAACAATAAATGTCAGATTCCTTAAGCAGTTCGTGTTAAAAATACGTTTTCTTCCATCTTAATTGTTTGCCTGCAAGTAACTTACTTCAAAAACAGCGCGTGATTCGTTGGAAGAAGAGCTAGGTATAAGTAAAGATACGATTTGATGGATTCTTCTGACCATTCAGATGTTTCCACTTCTAAAGAAAAGAAGAAAACGACACCATTACAAGGAAGAAGGTTTAGCTAAAAATATATATATTTTCAAATAAACATACCAACTTGATTTTCGTCTGAGAACGTTTCCTTTATAGGAGGCGTATCTAGTAATAATCGCTGTAAACTATGAAGCGCGAAATCCTTAAAAAAGATAAATTTCTTAGAATTATTTTTCTTACCACATGCGTTAAAAAATAAGACTAGTGATATTCACCTCTATACTGTCTGCAAAATCAGGTCTGCTGTGCAATTTTTTTGCTGAATGGATTGCTTGCACACGCACCTAAAGAAAAATACCATTAGACTTCAAAACACTTTTAACTCTCTGTTGGAAATGTTTTTATCACCTCGTCGGAGATCACAATACACTACATTTCAACAAAAATGGTCTAAGGAGTTAATGCATCCGATAGGTTTGGTTGCATATAACTTACCTGTTCTTTCTCAGCAGTGGTCAACTCCAACAACAATTGTAACCATTCTTGACAACGAGCTGGTGTTTTACTGATCAATTCACGTAATGTTGAAAAACCAACCATAATCCTCTCCTGGTGGGGAAGTAATGGAAGTTATAAAGGCGTTACTTACATACGACAAACGTTCCTTACATGCGACAAGCGTTTCGTACATGTGATACAATATGATTAGCGAGTTTTTTCAATGCAAAGATCAGCAAAAATAAAATCTTCTTACCGGATCCATACAATATTCTTTTATTATTTTCCGAACACCATCTGACAAGTATGGAGCTTCTAAGATAAATCTAGTGAACAACCTAAAAATAAGCACTGGCAAATTAACCACGCTTTATCACACTGAGCAAAAAGAAGACCAACGAAGAAGAACGACGAAGCACGTACTTGTCACGTGGTTCTAAACAAGTTTTCATCCCATTTATGATACTTTCTAAACATTGCGTGTAACGAAGCATTTTTACATCTCCTTTTGATTCTGCTTTTACGTACTCTTGAAACAACCACAAGATACATAAATCTATTCTTGATCGAAAATCTTCCATCACAAATTCTATCAAATCTATAAAAGAAGTAACACAAATTCAAATTTTTTGACAGATAAGACAAACACAAATCTATTGATGGAATAAGTGAGACGAATTCAAATCTATTGAAGGAATAAGTGAGACAAACTCAAATCTATTGATGGAAGAAGCAAGACAAACACAAATCTATTGATGGAATAAGTGAGACGAATTCAAATCTGTTGATGGAATAAGTGAGACAAATTCAAATCTATTGATGGAACAAGTGAGACAAATTCAAATCTATTGATGGAAGAAGTAAGACGAATACAAATCTATTGATGGAATAAGTGAGACAAATTCAAATCTATTGATGGAATAAGTGAGACGAATTCAAATCTATTGATGGAAGAAGCAAGACGAATTGAAATCTATTGATGGAACAAGTGAGACAAATTCAAATATATTGATGGAATAAGTGAGACAAATTCAAATCTATTGATGGAACAAGTGAGACGAATTCAAATCTGTTGATGAAAGAAGTAAGATGTATTCAAATCTATTGATGGAATAAGTGAGACAAATTCAAATCTATTGATGGAACAAGTGAGACGAATTCAAATCTATTGATGGAAGAAGTAAGACGAATTCAAATCTATTGATGGAATAAGTGAGACAAATTCAAATCTATTGATGGATAAAGTGAGAAAAATTCAAATCTAAAGATGGGATAAGTGAGACGAATTCAAATCTATTGATGGATAAAGTGGGACGAATTCAAATCTGTTGATGAAATAAGTGAGACGAATTCAAATCTATAGATGGGATAAGTGAGACGAATTCAAATCTATTGATGGATAAAGTGGGACGAATTCAAATCTGTTGATGAAATAAGTGAGACGAATTCAAATCTATAGATGGGATAAGTGAGACGAATTCAAATCTATTGATGGATAAAGTGGGACGAATTCAAATCTGTTGATGAAAGAAGTAAGATGTATTCAAATCTATTGATGGAATAAGTGAGACAAATTCAAATCTATTGATGGAATAAGTGAGACAAATTCAAATCTATTGATGGAAGAGGTGAGACAAATTCAAATCTATTGATGGAATAAGTGAGACGAATTCAAATCTATTGATGGAAGAGGTGAGACAAATTCAAATCTGTTGATGGAAGAAGTGAGACGAAATCAAATCTTAGCAGACATAATACAAGTATTTTCAAGAGACAGTCACACTAAAGTTACCTGCAGTTAGTTCTTCGTAAAACTGCATTGCCAATCCAACAATAATTTTATGTTGTTCCTAAGGTGATAAAGTTAAATTTTGTACAAACATATTTTACAACTTTAAATGGAAAGATTTTCATCTAAATACAAGCATTTTCGGCAGAACTAGAATGTGAAAACGACTAACAAATAATGGAGCCTCCTTAATCCATATTAATTTTACCCCTCCCACATCCACCCCCCCCTCAAAAAACAACAACAACAACAAAAAAAAAAACAAGTACACCATAAAAGCATACCGCACTAGATCCACTTATGGACGCTTTCTCTAAGAAATAAATGAAAATAGATTTAAAGATTTGCTGGGGTGAATTAATTAAATGTAGGGAGAAAAAAACCTACTTGTCGCTCGTAAAATTCTTTTATAACTTAAATGTAACATTTTTTTTCGTCCATCTGATTTGAGATTTTGTACTGCGTCTTGTAATCTGAATTGTTTTATCTTCCGCAATCGAGTTGAACTCGAATCTGCGGAGGAGGACGATTTTGAACCTACTTTTAAATCCGATGCGATATCTACAGAGAAGAGTAGTAGTACTTAAAGATAAACAAATAGAGTTCTATTCTGGCCAGTCAATATGGTACACATTCATTTGTCTTACTTCTAAAAATGATTATGACAGATATTGCAGCACATACTTAATTATTGAGGGAAAAAAGGTTTACACCACACCTGAATAAGTTAATCTAGGCCAGTTTCAAATGACCTTATATAAGTTTAATTACTATTTCATTTTGAAGACAACTTGACAGTAAATCTGACAATGTAAGGAGTCAGTATAACTCAACAAAATTAATTAAGGTTTAATTGTTTATATTCTGGGTTAAACATGCATAGTTGAAATCTAGTTTGTATTTCTACAATAAATAAGTCAAAATATACACCTATTCCTCGAAAAAACAAAATATGTTATATATATTACCATACCACGTACTGATCGAGGTTGTTTTGAAGAACTGCTTTTAGTTTTCGTTTGTTCGCCACCTGCTTGTTTCGTAAGGGATGTTTCAACCTTGCCAGATTTTTTTTCTTTCTTCTCTGTTGCAGCTACCTAAAATTATATACTATATCGTAAACATTGACAACAAGACAAATCCCACCCATACTCCATCTTTTGTAACGAAGATTAAATTTTATTGAATAAAAAAATAATACTGAAAAAGAATACATCTCTTTCTTCAAAAAATTCATTGTTATATAAATCTATATAAAAAAGACTAATATATGCAATACCTCTTTGGCCATTTCAACACCAACTCCCACACCAGCGTTTGTCATCTGTGTTGCCATCAACCTACCTAGATGTTCTGCTTGTGTGCTGCTTCCAGCTGCAGCGATGGGTGTGAACGTTTCTTGGAAATGAGATGGCATATTTCGTGGTAGAAACAACATACTAACAAGGACTAAGTTAGTCACTGTTTCTTTTGTTAATCTCGGCACGATGTCAGCTGTAGTCAGTTCTATTGCTTTAGAAAGACTGAATTGGCCGGAAACATCCATTTTGTCTTCCTAAACGATTTTAATAATAAAATCCTTACTGAAAGTCCTTACTGTAAGTCAGTTCATAAAGTCTTTATTGTTAGTCCGTTTAAATATAACATTGCTATATTTGAAAGTATTATTTTTACCGTTTTAATTTTCTTTTTTGACATAACATTTGCGTCTTCATCATTGGTCCTGTTAAAAAATAAAAGGCCTGTCAGAAAAAAAAATGGTATATTTTTTAAGTTGATTAGCATTTGCATGGACTTAGCTGAGTATCAGAATTTAATAGCAAGAAAAAGCTGCGGCGTAGAAACGTACTGTCAAAATAAAAAAATTTTTTTGAGGAAACATCAAATAATGAAAACGCTCTTTTAATTCTATTCACACCTACTATTCAACATGATCAATGACAATGTCAAACATCAAGAATATAGTATGTTTAATTTTCGGATATTCGTTTTATTTTTTGTATTCTTGTGAGTACTATTCAAAAATTTACTTCTTTTTCAGAAAGTTTAGTCTGAATTTGACACATTTAAACGTAAGTGAGAAAATATATATTATTCTGGAAAGGGAAAACAAAGATTTACCAGGACCTGTTAAAATTTCAAGGCAAGAAAATTTTGCAGAAATCATCATAATTTTTCGAGAAACAATGATGCTAAGCATTTGGGATGACACTTCTTCCTTTTTTTTGGCTGGTTACACCTCAAGGAAACATAACCAAAGGCCTTACACTATATTTAAATATGCGTTATGATGCTGTGAGGCGAAACTCTGCATAAATTTTGTTTACATTTCTTTCTTATTTGTGTTCCATTGCATCTACAAAAATTTAAGTAAAATGTTTTTTACAGGACAATAACTAAGTTATCCCTAACCGACCAAGCAATGACACATTTCAAATACATTGTTCTCACTTATAAGCTAAGCAGAATTGAACTGAACAAGACTGTCGATAATTTTAACATTCCAGTTTCTCACCCAGTACAAACAAATAAAAAAATACTTTACCTTGGTTTTTGTGAGCCAAGTTTTGGTAAGCTTTTCTGAATCTGAAAAAACACAAAAAGAGACTGTCATAAACATTTTTAGTTAAAAAGAGCTGTACGGATAAACCATAATAAAGCTTACATTTACTAAAAAACACAGTTAATGTTAAAACAGCATCGGAAGATGTATACGTAGCAAATAAGAATTAAAAACCTCAGGGCCTGTAGCACCAAGATCAGTTAGAAGCGTACCAATCTGTGTGATGTAGGGTTCTATTATAAAATGCATTTTTACTTTTTAGCACTGGTGAGTACGAAAGTCTGCATTGCTTAGTTTGACATGTGTTTAATATATTGACTTACCAGCAGAGGAAAGCCTAATAATTGAAAATAGCTGCAACTAAACATGTAAAAAAAAATAAAGATGATATCATTAAAACTATCATGAAAGTGCTTTTAAGTACAAAATACAAGGCAATTATTTTAGGCAAAGGTACGCAATCACTTGAAGTTCATTATGTCGACGCATGCTGAATTAGATGCCAATAAAATCGAGCAATTCTTGTTCCTTGTTACTTGCAACATTTTATTGCAACCACTAACAATAATCAAAATAGATTTAAATAAGCTGACACATGGCATTATTTTCTAATATAAGATTCTGACGAATAAAAAATGTAAACCCATAGCTTAACAGATACTTCACATAAAAGTAAAATAATTACAAATGTACTTTGAGGTTTTTTCGGACACTGCTGACTTGCGATTTTGATAAAGTCTGTGGAAGATTCGCTGCAATGACAGAAATGTAACATAAAAATTTAGGAAAAACTTTGAAAAAATAAATGTACAAATATTTACATGACCAACTCACCATGTAATGATTCAAATGATTTGACAACAGTTGAAAGAAACATTGGTCTTTGTTTACCAATACTTGCAAGAGAGCTCAACACAGCCATTAGGTTAACACTGAAACAAAAATGTAACAAGACTGCTGCAACATGTCGGAGAAAATTTGACAGTGTAATAAAATTAGTACATTACACCTAAACTTAATGTTCTAATGAAATTATTTAGTTCTATCACAAGCAAGTTCAGAGAAACAAAAAATAAATGAACAAACATGTAACAAAAATATTATTCCACAGAGTTACTGCAAGAAATATGCTTTATCGATCATGCACATGTGCTTATATTGTACAAAGTAACTGTGATATAGAGGATAATACTGCTCATAAACTACACATACCTAGAAATATTGGATGAAGCACACAAAGCAAGTAGAGCTTCTAAAGTAGTAACACCTTCGTCTACCAAATCATCGTACGTCACTAATGGATGATTTTTAGGAACCTTGACAAAAATAGCAGATTGTGATTTACCCAATTTGATATTATTGTGTAGTTAATGATACATCAAATAGAAGAAGGTACTCCTCTATATTAGGCTGATGGTAAACTAAATTTAAAAAAATACAAAATTTCAAATCTTACTATGTCCAGTGAGATATCTGCATCTCTTCTGCGGTCTTCGTTTTGTGATCGAGGAGAATGAACAAGTATTAACATCTCCATAAATTTAATGGCATGGGTACGAACACTGGGTAAAAAACATGTTTTACTATAACTCAACATCGCAATTGATTTCAGTCTTGTCATAGGTCTACTAACAAAACTTATTTGCTCCAACATTTTTTGTCATACATGACGACACACATAAATGTATAGTCTACACAACCAATCATCAACCAGTCTTCTTCTAGTATTTCAGTATTTTAGTATAGTATTTTCTAGTATTTTTACATTTAAAAATGAATGCAAAAAGAAATAATGGACTTTTTAAAAAGCATAATAAATTTTGGACTACATTTTTGCCAGTTAACCAAAAACAAATCTTGGTTTAAAAAAACTTTTATAGTGTTGAGAACAAACCTAGAATATTATCATGCTTACTCTTAAGAAATTAAAAATGTTTGGTAATAAATTAAAAACGTTTGGTAATAAATTAAAAATGTTTGGTGATAAATTAAAAATGTTTGGTGATAAATTAAAAATGTTTGGTGATAAATTAAAAATGTTTGGTGATAAATTAAAAATGTTTGGTGATAAATTAAAAATGTTTGGTGATAAATTAAAAATGTTTGGTAATAATAAATTAAAAATGTTTGGTGATAAATTAAAAATGTTTGATGATAAATTAAAAATGTTTGGTGATAAATTCAATGTCTAATAGATCACACAATGTTATTTCTTGTTGATCCCTGAATCCTTACTGATGTGTGTAGGCAATTAAATAAAATCATACACTAAATTCACAACAAAAAATATTCGATTTTTATTGCATACATTGACCAGTAAAAGGCAGTCTAAAATAAATAGGAATATCTAAAAAATTTTTCTTACCCATCATTATCTGACTCAATCATGCCACATATATGTCTTTTAAGTTCATTCATGTTCTAAAAAATTTCAGAAAAATTTAAATTTCAACTTGCAGTCTTCTATTGCTACATGTTAGAGTTATCAAACAAATATCATGTTGAAAATATTTAGGTATATACCTCCCACATTTCTCGAAGGTCATCTTTAATAGTTCGTACTTTGCAAATAAGCTAAATAAAAAAGATAAATCAATTGCTGCTAGCTGCAAACCACATTATTCTGATGCAAATATTTGTGGTAATATTTTTAAAACAAAATTTCACAGCAACCTTTATGAAACATGTTAAAACTTGTTAAAAAATTGCACAAGATGGAAAAATAATTTTCCTAAAGCTAAATAAATTGCATAATGGTGGCATTATCACTGTTATTAAATTTTTAAAAATAAAAAAGTATGCAAATATATATTGACCATAGTATTTCTTTTTTAAGTTATATTTATTGCATGGATTACCATTTATTGTATGGATCACCTTTACAAGGATACCAGAATCAATTTTTTGGAAAAAAAATTTAAATGTCCCATGAATCCTAAGTGATTTAATAACTGTTTTGTAGTAATAGACACATAAAAAACCTATCAATATCAATAACAATGACGGGTTGAATATAAATGATGAAATTTTCATTAAATACATGTAACCTGTTTATTAGACACATAATACGGATTGGTAAAACATATCTTCTTACCTGTAATGCAAGTTTATATAAGGAATTACAAGCCAACATTACTCTTTTTGATACAGTAGTATTTTCATCACTAAGCATGTATGATAAACAACCAACAGTTTTTGATAACAGTGCTGGATCTTTCTTGCTACAAAAATTAAGGATTTTTTTTAAAAAAAATACAATTGTATTTTCTTTTATATAGTTTTTTGTAGTCTCCTGACCAAAAAAATAGAAAATTTCAAAAAGGGCATAACATGTGAGAACTGAGACGGTTTTCAAGGATGTGTAAATGAAGAATTTACACAGCTTTCCTTGCATCTTTTTTTTAAATAAAATATTACAATATGTCTTTTGTTCTTATATCTTATGCACTTTTCATGGTGGCTGTTTCTATATGATCTTTTATAGGTTTTTCCCTCGCATCATTAACTTACAGCTCACCTGGTAAAAATAAACATATCTTTTTTAAGGAACAAAAATTTTCCCTAGTACATTGTAAGTAATAAGTTCCCTTCCCAATTCTAAACCACTCAAAGGTTTAATTTAGTTTAAACATACCATGCTTCTTCAATAAAAACAACAACAAATTTTCGTATGTCACCAGAACGATCTTGTTGAAAAATTAATATTTCCTAAAATGCAAGTGGAAATACTTTATTTTGCAAGAACAAATGTATCTGATGCTAATTTCCAGGGCTTTGAAACTTAGGTACGCACTCATAAGCATGCACCTAAACGTTTCTCAACGTGTAAATCATGCACATAAAAATCAATTTAGTCATTTTAATTCCATTTACAAATTGGTAGTATGACTTACAAAGTTCAGTGGTCAAATGAGTTTTCTAATGATGAATCAGATATAAATTTCCATTGAAATGTGTGTACTTTACATTTTTAAAAGAGACTTTAAACAAAAACAACATTGTTTATCTTGTTTGAAGGGGAAGCTGAGGGACTGGTAGGAACAAAGTGGACTTACATCTAAGAAATTGTCTAACAATGTAGGATCTTTGTTGACAATCAATTCTTGAACCTATGTAAACGTTAGAATCAAAACACAAAAGATATTAAAGCTGCTAAAATAAAATACAGTGTTCAAAAACAGAATTGAAAACTATAACAATTTTTTTATATATATACTAGTCATTTTATGGAAAAAGAAGTTTATCTAAATAGACTCATTATAATAATCTCTTTGTATAGTTCATGGGTAATCACTCATGCTCAAGGTATAAGACAAAGTATATGTTTCTCACAACATTTGAATGGAGCTGACAGAGTGGAGTTTGTAAAAAACCGAAACATTTAGAATTAAAAATTACATATTTGGAAGTTTCCAAATAAATACTCATGCAATGTTGTTATTTGAAGCAAATCTAATATGCCAGCAGTCCTAGTCAGGAAGCAGGCCTGAACGTACTTGAATTAATTTTAGCCTACTATTTTGCTCACCTCATCTTTGTCATGGTGTGTTTTAAAATGTTAAAATTCCACACTTTTTAGAACACTGCAGCAATTTTGTAAGTCATGTTGGCAAAATTTTGTCAAAATAGTTTTCAAACTTTAAAAACACATTGGTAAAGCTTTCGTCAGCAATCTATATACTTTCACACATTTTATAGCCACAAATTTCTAGCATTGTCACTTTATATAATATAAAGACTTTTGACAATGTAGTATTTTAATTTTAGCCTAATGTTTAATTCGTAAAATGCAAGTTTTTATGTCTCAGCCTCTGAATTTAAAACAAACAGGAAAGTGAAATAGCTTTTCTAATTTTTTTGAAAAAAATTTATCTTATCCTGTTTATAGTATGTTGAGTATTAGCAAATTAACATTTAGTAAAATTCAAATATAAAGTCAAATTTTCTTGTGTCTACAAGATGCTTTCTTGTTAAAAACCTTAAACATGTTGCGGCAAAACTCATGAAACAAACTTAGAGAAAGAGAAGAAGAGTAAATTATTACAACTAAGTTTAATTTTGAGAACAATTATTAAATGTCTACTTTGTGCTATACCTTAGTAGCGCTAAAAAGCATTCTTTTTCGCCTTTTAATACGTAAGAAACAACGAGCAGGGTGGACTCATTAATATAGTAGATGCTCTTCTAAAACAAGTTTTAATATAAAATAAATATCTTTCACCAACTTTTTTGATCATGGCTGGCATAAAGCCTGTGGCAATTTCTAATTTCAGTCCACCTACTCCTGCGCAAATACAGGTGTAGAAGCTTGCTCTTCTTTTCGTTGCGCCTAAGGCTTCTCTTTATACTAGTACAATGCAGGAATTAACAGGCTTCTATTTAGTTCTACTCGCTATTTTCGGCTTGTCGTATGGTGCAACTGCTGCTTTAAGGGATGCACACTCGCTGTTGTTTCCTCTTTCTTTCTTTTTATATTACTTTCTATTTTGTCTAATTTTTTTATTTATGTGGTCGTAATAATTAAGGCTGTTGATAGTCCAGTGATACACTTCCCGAGTGAAACTGTAAACTACAAAATCTCTGTCTATGTGGGCATTTCTGTCCTTTTGCCGGGAAATAGCAAAATAAGTTATTATTCATCTTTAGTAGCTGTTTCAAGCTCATCTTTAGTGAAAACAAAAACAAAAAAAACAACTGCTTGGTATATATAAAACTGCTACGTTATGAGTGATTTAACAAAAGTTTTGTGGTAAGCAATATATACTGTCATTATTTTCTTATAACTGCGAGTTTTACTTATTGAAAAACTTATTGAAAATAAAATCTCCCTTAGGTATTAGCCCAAGTATTAAATTTTATGACTTGTTAACTCCGTGAAGATTAAAATAAATAGCGCAAAAATTGTTTTTAAAAATATTTTTTCACGTTTTTTTATATCTTTTAAACTTGGTCTGTTTTAAAAAAAAAAAATTTTATTATAGGCTTTTTTTCAACAACACATTACACGAAAGAAATCGCGAACAAAACTATTGTTGTTAAAAAAGTTTCATTTAAGTTTGTTTAAAAGGCTTTTCAAAAAACATCCTTTCGAAAATTTTATTGCAATTTTTTTTCTTAACAAAACTTTAGGAATAACTTTAGTAGCATAACTTTAAATACTCTTTATGCATAAAAGTAATTTTTATATTTACTCAGACGCTCTTCCACCTCGTTTTCTATGTTGTCAAGTTTTCAATAACTGTCATATAACAAGCATATTTTTTGTGTACTTTCACATCACGCACACAGATAATTAATAAATTTTTCGTTGCAATAAAAACTTAATAAATTTGTTACCTAACAAAATAAGTAGTTATGCAGCAAGAAGTTTTCTTCTGTTGGTTTGAAAATTATGTGGCAAGAATTATTCTTTGCTGTTTCAAAAGGCAAACAGAATATGTTGTTTCAAAATTTATACCACAAGTTATTCTCCTTTCATTTGTAAAAAACTGAAAAAATTATTTTAATAAAAAATGTTGTTGTTTCTAATGTTTATAAAAAATATATGTCTCACATGGTAAATTTTTTTAAGGAATATAGTATAGGCAAAAAATATGTTATATCATAATGGAGAAGGGTGTTACGACACACATATCTGCGATGTATTTTTTATATTATTTTTTCTAAAAAGCAAACTATTTAAGCAATAGTCAGCAATATTACATTTTAGCTAGCAAACATATTTCACCATTATATAATATATGATCATAATTATAGCGACGGAGGGAGTTACCACAATAACGCGTACAGTACCACCTGAATGTAATATTACATGTGCACGATAGTTATCACCTTCACATGAGCTTTCGGTTAGGTCAGAACTTTCGTTTTATTATATATCCATTGTTAAATAAAGTTCATGTCCCACACGTGAAATTTAACAATCGCATGAAATTTTTGTCTGGCTTATTGTTTTTTATAATTACCGCAGCTGCTAAGGGGATTAACACAAAAAAATGGTTAAAAAGTTAATTACCCTTCATGTCTCTATTGTTTCAGCACAAACATCTTTTATTTACACATGAATTTATTTGTTAAAGTATCTCCGATTTCGTAAACTCGTAAGCAATGTTATTGTTCTGCACACAAAAGAAATGTTATATGTTTTGTCTATACATGCAACGAGTTATAAAAATTGAAACCATATCAAGATGCTAGAATTTTAATTTGTTTTTATTAATAATAAACTTTTGATTAAGAGTATGCAGAGTGTTTGGTAAAGTATGTACTTCTAGTGTTTTACGTCTTGCTTCTTCAGCTACACTTTTCTAGACACTCTGTATATTGACTTCTTTATTTATTTTTTAACCTTTTAACATTTTATTGATAATTTTTATACATTTATTGTAACTTTAAAATATACATTTTTAGTCCAACATTTATAGCAGAATATTACTTTGTGAAGTTTGTAACCAAGTAAAATATTGAATAATAATATCAATTAAAAATTTAAGAATGAAAAGCGGTGATAGAAATGCTTTTTTAAGATCGCATTTTAAAAATTTAAGAACAAAGTTTTTACTAAATATTTATCTTAAAAAAAATTTTTTTTAACGTGATGAAAAAAAAATATTTCTGAGAATATATAAATAAAACTTTTTAGCGTGATAAGAAAAAACACTTGCAAAAAAAGTTTTTTATTTTTTATGATTATAAATATCTAAACTTTTGAGCACAGTAAAAAGAGTGTTAATATTATTCCCGAATATTATAGTTGATATTTTGTGATTGTTAATAATATGCATGTCTTGAATTCGAACAAAAGTTTTTAGTATATATTATTGTTAACACACGCACTTATAGATAATAATAGAAACATGCAAAATACGTGTGATAACAATAGACACAAAGTTTTTTATGTAAACATGACATTGTTACGCGACATCGCGAAATGCGTGTACATGTAACATTACATTCAGGCGGTACTGTATATATCTTGTTTTTTCTTGAGTCTTTTCAGGTTGGCATCACAATTACTCACGTAAGTTACAGTTTTACAAAAATTTAAGGCAATGTATGTAATGAACGATGTATTGAAATCATGCTCCGAAAATATAAGATATTTTAAATCTTCCTTCAAAATAAAAATCAAGATAGTACAGTTATTTTTATTTTTTTGCTTTTGTTTATAAATTCTATAGACTTCGCACCGAAAGTATTCTCAACATTATCACACACAGATTATTGTTATTTATACAATAAGTTCCCCTGACCTTTTCAATTTCTGGCGGTGTAATTATTTTTTCTAAAAGACAATAGTCTATTATGAAAGTAATTATTTATGCGAGTTGTCTCATACTGAAATCATAAGATTGCTTTGTTTTATTTTTTTCGGGAAAGATATTCCTTAGTAATGTTTCAGTAAATAATCTAATATAAAATGGAATTATTAAATCATTGCTTAAGAATCAATTTTGACTCTGTTTCATTGATTTGTGTGATCATTAATCTTGTTTCTGCATGATCAACTCTGCTTTAAGCTACATTAAATAATTCCACTCTGTCACTCTCTGCAAGGAAATATTGTGGACAACTTTGAGGGAACTTATCTGGTAAACTTTCAAGTTTTGGCCAACTAATGTGAGCATAAGCTTTTTAAACATCTTTTGAGACAGGATTTAACATTAAAAAAAAAAAAAAATAGAATTGAATTTAAAAAGCAGATGTTATCATTGATTAAAAATTAAACAACATCAACTTATCCACATACCTGTTTTAAATAACTAAGTTTGTTTTCTGATGATGTTAGTTGTGACTGATTAAGAAGATCAACAACCTAAAGAGTAATTTTTTAACATGACAATAGCGTTCCTTT
Source organism: Hydractinia symbiolongicarpus (assembly GCF_029227915.1). Classification (NCBI taxonomy): domain Eukaryota; kingdom Metazoa; phylum Cnidaria; class Hydrozoa; order Anthoathecata; family Hydractiniidae; genus Hydractinia; species Hydractinia symbiolongicarpus. The sequence continues at coordinate 6,792,989 of NC_079883.1, read as the reverse complement.
AATTTTTAGGCTGGAAAGACATGTTTTTGACTTCTAGTTAACAAGATTAATGTACTTGTGGCGCCGTAGATTAGTGGTTATAGCTCTCGTACTCTGTGGGGGAGACCGGGGTTCGATTCCTCTTGACGGTGATTCAACATGGGCGAGTGAATGTTACCATAGCCCTGGGTTAACCCAAGCCATGTGAGGGAAATTGGGAAGATGGCACACTGTGTGGGCCGTTGGATGTTGCCGGGAGTTGTCTAGTAGAGCGCGGGCTCTAATTGGGTCTGCATAGCTCAAAATGAGCATTAAATACTCTAGGACTCTCCATCTACGCCATGGCCCCTCCTGGAAATAATAGACAGAGTATATCCCTCGATATTTGTGAGGCTAGCCATGTAAAATATGCACATCTATCTATCTATCTATCTTGTGGTGCCATAGCTTAGTGGTTATAACTCTCTCACTTTGTGCAGGAGACCAGGGTTTGATTCCCCTTTGGCAGTGATTTAATATGGGTGAGTGAATGTTACCCTTGGCTTTACACCCAAGCCATGAGGGAAATTGGAGAGATGGCACACTGTGTGGGCCCTTGGATGTTGCATGGAGTTTTCTGGTAGGGCGAAGACCCTATTTGGGTCTGTGTAGCTTAAAAAATGAGTATTAATCACTAAGAGGACAATAATAGACAGGGTATTTCCCTCCATATTTTTGAGGCTAGCTAGCTAGCAATGTAAAATGTGCACATCTATCTACCACCTACTGTAGGAAGAAGCCTAGACAATGAACCAAAAACTTCAAAATTCAAGCGAGTACTACTTCAAAAGTTATCTTTCAGTTATCTGGCTGTTAATTTTAGCATTGCTGCTAGCAAGCTAGCTGCAGATGTTTGAAGCACGTAGCCTTAAAAATATTTGTTTCACCTTTTCTGCTGTTGCTTGCAATGAAGCATTTTGAGACTCAACGTCTTGCCCACTAAAAAACTGGGCTGCTTCCCCAGAAGCCTGCTTACCACCTTTCAACGCCATACTAAAATTTCTTCATGTGCCATACGCACGAAAAACATTTAATCGAATTAACGCCCACAATTTTTACCGCCTTTAGCGCCAGGTGCAAAAAGCAAAAACACAAGGTTAACGCATTTAACCTCTTCCCTTTTGTCTCTCTTCGGCGTTGCACTAATAGATATAGTCTGACGAAAAGTGCCTGGAAGAAGCGGGTTTTATCCTGAGCCGTGATCGGTCGAGACTTTTCACCTAATTATGCGGAAGATAAAACGTCACCTACTTTTTATATTTTTATATTTATTATATTATTTTATTATAAATATTTTTATATTTATTATATTTATTATAGAATATTATATATTTATTATAGAATTTGACGGTTAAAGATGGCGGACGTCTCCAATGCCGATTGATCGGAACAAAGTAAATGATCCGTCATGCAAGTTTCAATTAAGTGTCAAAACGCGAAGAATTAATTGAAGTAACGACGAAACATCATTTTCACAGTTTATTGGATAAAAATGGTTAAAAGAGGTCATAAGCAACCATCGTCATCGAATTCAAGAATTGATAGTGTTGAGCAGAGTCAAGAGACTTTTCCGTGTATGAAATGTCACCGAAAGTTTAAAACATATAGAGGTTTGGTACAGCACTTGAAGTATTGTAAAGTGTTGACACAGAACATTGCACAAACAAAACAGGATACAAATCAACAACGTAACGTTCCCGAAGACGCAACTTCATCTCAACATCATTTTGCTGATGCTCCAGAGAAGTTTTATTGGAGTAATGTTAAAGGAAGTGAAGCAGTCAATGACATCGAGGAATGTTACAGCAGAATTGTTTATTGGAAACGAAACTTGTTTATGCTGCCTAATGGAAACGCAGGTAAATCCTACATACGTGATACCACAAGATTGCTCAATGCGTGGATTGAAAACACACCTTTAAGAGCTATAGCATTAAAAGCTATACATATCATGCCTGCTCTGCTGCTGCAAAAACCATCACAAGCATCGAAATCTAAGGAGCACGTAGAAGCATTAAACAGACGTCTAACACAATGGTTTAAAGGAGATTTTATGAGCTTAATGGATGAGGCACAGACGATTCAAAGCCGACTACCTAAAGTAGTAAAAAAGCAAGATATTGCAGTTATTTCAAGGAAGTTCCGGAACCATATGCAAAAAGGAGATGTTCATAAAGCGATTAATGTGGTGACGAACAATATGTCTGGAGGAATACTTCCTTTGAATGACGAAACTATTGAAATGCTAAGACAAAAACATCCTGAAGGAAGTGAATCATACGAAGACACGCTGATACAAGGTCCGATCAAATCAGTTAATGCCGTTGTATATGACGTCATTGACGAAGACATGATAATGCGAGCAGCGAAGACAACAAAAGGCGGCTCCGGACCATCTGGAATGGATGCGAATGGATGGATCAAAATCATAGCGTCTAGAGTTTATGGCGACACTGGAACAGATTTACGGAAAGCGATAGCTAAGTTTGCAAGAAGACTTTGCCATGAAGAAGTAAACGATAATTCTTTAGAGGCGTATTTAGGATGTCGTCTTGTGCCTTTAGACAAGAACCCTGGTCTTAGACCTATCGGAGTAGGAGAGGTTTTAAGACGCATTATTGGAAAAGCCGTGATGTACGCATCAAAGAATGATGTTATTGAATCTTGTTCAAAAATTCAAATGTGCTCCGGTCATGAATCTGGGTGCGAAGCTGCTATACATGCAATGAAAGATGCATACTCTAGTGAAGAAGCCGAATGTGTCTTATTAGTTGATGCTGCAAATGCCTTCAATAGCTTGAACCGTAGTGCAACACTTCATAATACCAAGATCATTTGCCCGATTCTAGCAACATACATCAACAACTGCTACATAAAGCCTGCGAGACTTTTTGTGATTGGTGGAACTGAACTGAGTTCAAGAGAAGGTACCACCCAAGGCGACCCGTTGGGATGGCCATTTACGCAATAGGACTCACACCATTACTTGATAGAATGAAAAACATTGCTGATATTGATATGAAATTGGTAGCTTTTGCTGATGACTTAACAGCTGTTGGAAATTTTTCCACCATTCGGAAATGGTGGGACGAGCTCATTGTGGAAGGCCCAAAATTTGGTTACCAACCACAGCCAAAGAAATCATGGCTAATTGTGAAAGATAAGAACATTGAAGGAGCAAAAACACACTTCAAAGAAACAAATATCCAAATTACATGTATAGGAGAACGACACCTCGGAGCAGTTATTGGCAGTGAGACTTTTCGAAAAGAGTACGTTGATGACATTGTCGCGAAATGGGTGAAAGAAATCACACTAATTTCAGAAATAGCTGTTATCGAACCACAAGCAGCTTACACATGCTATGTTAGTGGATATCAACATCGCTTCACATACTATTTACGGACCATCCCAGAAATATCATCATTACTGCGACCAGTGGAAAGTGTAATAAGACACCAACTGTTGCCGGCTATTACTGGTGGTCATATTGTAAACGATGTAGAGAGGGAGCTAATGTCCTTGCCACCACGTCTCGGGGGTCTAGGAATAAAAATCCTTGAGAATGTTTCTGACACAGAATACGAGAATTCTTGGAAAATGACGACGGAGCTCGTAAATATTCTTCTCAGACAAAATGAAAATGCGAACGAGATCAGCAAAACGAAAAGCCAAATAAAGTCTGAGAGAAATAAAAGCCATCAAAACATTCTGCAAGGACTATTGTCACAAATGGATGAAAGTGCTAAGAGGCAGAACGAAGCAAATCAGGAAATAGGTGCGTCAAAATGGTTGACGACTCTGCCAATAAAAGAGAGTGGTTACTACCTCACAAAGGAGCAGTTTTTCGACGCATTGAGAATTCGATATAACTGGGAATTACCCAGGTTACCATTTGAATGTGCATGTGGCTCAAAGTTTGATCTTGCTCATGCGTTATCCTGCAAAAAGGGTGGGTTTGTCACACAACGTCATAACGAAGTTCGTGATATAACTGCTCAGCTTTTGAAAGAAGTGTGTAAAGACGTACGAATTGAACCGATGCTTGCTCCACTACAAAACGAACGCTTTGAACAGAAAAGTGCGATCACATCCAATGAAGCTCGATTAGATGTTAGCGCACTTGGTTTCTGGATTCCTGGCCAACGGGTATTCTGCGATGTCAGGGTCTTTGACCTTAACGCCCAGAGGTATAGGAACACAGAAATCAAACGTTGCTATGAAAGAAATGAGCAAGAAAAGAAAAGGTTATCCAACGAAAGGGTTTTGCAGGTTGAAAATGGTTCTTTTACACCTTTGGTGTTTTCTACACAAGGTGGGTTAGGAAGAGAATGCAAGAGATTCTATCAACGTCTTGCTGAGTTGATAGCAGATAAACGTGGTATACCAACGTCTATCGCTACGACGTTTGTCAGAACGAAAATTTGCTTTTCGTTACTCCAATCGACATTGCTATGCCTGCGTGGATCAAGATCATTGCGGCGGGATGTTAACATATCTGATATCGACATGTCTTTGACCAACACACTATCGGAAATAAGGGAATTCCGATAGCCGAAATAGTATTATATATATATTATATATTTTGAGCGGCGGTCTCTCGCTATAGAAATAGACCAAAACAAAATTATATAAAATAACGTATGTTTGAATTTTCAAGGTATCAAGCCGAATAAACGGATGATACTATGTAATTTTATAATTTCTAAATATAATATATACCAAGTAAAAAAAGATAAAACGTCACTCGGTCTATGAAATATTCACGATGAAACTAACTGCAAACAATAAAGATGACTGTACATGCATCAGAAAATCTACTGAGACTTTCAATGGAGATGCGTTACAACGTGATGATGACACTGAAAAAATAAGTGACGATGCAGCTTTTGAGAATCAACATTTAAATCTTGCAATTAACGTTACAGTTAAAGCTGTTGCGCAATTTTGCCCTGATAGGAGTTTTAATTTCCTAAATGTCTTTGTTGGAATCGTGAGCCTAAGTATCAATGGCTTCTTGTGATTTCAAATGGTTACATTATCACGTTGAAAAGGACAGTACACTATGTTATTACTGTGTCACACGTTATGATAAACTTACAGCAGAAAATAACAAGGACTATGCTTACATCTCCTCGGGCTTTCGAAGCTGGAAAAAAGCACCGAAGTGTTTCGAGGAACAAGAGCAAAGTAAGTGCCTTACTGCTGCATTAGCATATAAGGAAGTTGTACCAAACTATGGTGATGCTGCTGTCATGCATAATGATGAAATGGAAAGAAAGAGAGAAAAGGAACGTCGTTATATTAAGGTGGTCATGGCAGTACTTCAATTATTGGGAAGGCAAAGAATAGCAATCAGAGGTATTAAAGATGGCAATGATAAGTTCACGTAATTGTTGTTGTTACGCAGAAAGGATAACACCCGGTCATAGTGAACATACTGGGGTCTAATAAACAAGGAGAAAAGAAGTACACGCGTCACGATTATCAAGACGAGTTGCTAAGCAATATAGCAAATCAATTATTACGGAAAAATATATACATAAACATTGTTCTCAATCATGTGTGACGAATACACTGATGTATCCAAGAACAAAAAAAAGCTGTCTTACTGTGTACGTTGGATAGATAGCAACCTCAATGTTTGTTAAAATTTTTTAGGATATTATGAGATTCCTTATTAAAGAAACATTGTTCACGTTATCGGTACGTTTTTCATGTTTTATGTCAAACTTACGAGGACAGACATAGGATGACGCTAGCAACAAGCTTGATTCTAAGTGGCAAAACAAATAAAAGATGTTCAACCAAAAGCAATGGAAATACATTGTCACGGACATTCATTAAACTATCTCTAAAAAATACGACGAAATCAAATAGGCTTATGAATGATCACGGTTCTTGTGAAGTATTCCCAAAAAAAGGGAGAAACTTTTAGTAATATGAGCATCTACATATTTTCAGTCTGCATTTATGTTTACTATTTTAACTGTTCATAAAATATCTTTTACACGTCATTTGTCTAAACGTCTGTGTAGAAGTTTCTTGTCAATATAACTGAAGAACGGACCGAATAGTGAACATCCCGTGGCTGCAGTCACCTGACGATATGAGACACATTAAGAACAATAATAACCATAATAGAAACAGATATTTCATGAACTAAGAACGATAAAGCTCATGGAAAAATTGATTGATATTTGTAAAAAATCTGAATACACACCTCTTTGCCATCAATAACTTTTATAATCTCCTTTTTTCTATCCGGGATCTTTCCTTTTCTAGTTTTACAAACTTTCACTCTGCCAGTTGTTTTAATGTCTCATAATCTGCATCAACAGGATTTATGTATGCAAGAATATCACTCAACAGAGTCAAAAATAGAAAGAAAAAAAAGAAAATGAGAATTATTTTCTTTCTCAACAAGATACTTTAACTATAGTTGTCTTTATAGATTAAATCAGCAATTAATTAAAGGGGCTGTTGGTTTTCGACTTTAGTGACTTTCACGAAAGTCGAGCTGTACAATTATGGAGCTGAAATATAACCGTTATTATTTTTATTATTATTTTTCCGTATGTATGTAATTTACAGACTCGAACATATAGATATATCTGGAATTTTTATCTTCCCTAGCCTTGGTCATTTTTTGTAATATATTTTCCAAAAAAAAAAAAAATTGAACCAGCGAGCAAAGTGCACTGGTCTGTTCATTGCGTAACACGCGTTTGCCTGATTTTTAATATTTGCGCGGGATATACGGAATGTTAGCATTTTAACCGGTTCGTAGCCCCTTAAATAGCCATCTTCGTGTTAAAATTTACGCAAGTATTGTGACTACAAAGTACGCGTTGTATCATCAATCATAGCCAGAGGGAATGAAGAGCCAGGCGTCGGGATGAATTTACTTCAATGACGTGAAACATTTGGTTACTAACTTTACATTATTTTAAATTATCGCTTTAATCAGCTGCAGTAATGTAAAAACCTAATAAGAAATGGAAATGTCACCTGTTAGAATTTATTTCTACGTGTAGTGTAAACTGAAAACAAAACGTGTAGCTGAACTGTCCATATACGAGAGTAATATTCTGTAGGAAAAACCGGAGATTACAAAAGCGTAATGATTACTTTTAAAAGAGCACATTAGGTTTGACTTTCGTGTAAGTCATGAAAGTTGAAATACAGCAATTTGGTAGATTCTAAAGAACGAACGAACTTGACTTTCTTTTGTCATGCGGGTTGCATACGTGCGCTAGAAACTCGTTTTCTATCGAATTGAAACGGGAAATGAGACTCCAAAGAGCAGACACCTCTAACTAGCGGATAAAAAAGTGATTACATCAGAGGCTTGAGAGTCGACTGTTTACCTCGGAAACTTTCAGAAAGTTTCGCGGTAATTTTTAACCCCATTTTCAGCGAAAGTTTCTTTCGCAAAACACGATTTTCTTGAAAAAATACAACTCGTAAGATTTTAGTCAATAAATTAGTATAAAGTTTCGATTTTTATAGTTAAAATCGCAAACTTCGAAAATTTTCCCAGCAAGGTATACGGATCTCTAGAAATCTGCAAAAGTTAATTCCCCCGAAAATTTTTCATAAGATATTGATACTGCGAAAGTACACCTTTTTTGGCAATCAAATGGTTAGAACTTAGACTAAGATTTTTAAAGTGATCAAGCTAAAAAACAAAAAGATAAGCAACTCAAGCTTTTGAATAATCTAACAAACTGAGAGAGTTTTTCAAAAAATCAAAAAGAAAAAACCGAAAACTAACGGGGGTTTGTGATTCATCTAGACAACAAGAGGGAAAGGGCACAGTAGAAACTAAAAAAGGGGTAGTCCTCCTTGGAGGTCAACACACATTAAGGAATGTTTTGGTTAAAAATAACAATGAAACTGCCTATAAGGAGTTAAAGAATGTCAATTCTAAAAATATAGTGAGAAAGCTGAAAACTATACAACTATAAAACTATATTATAACATACAAATTGTATATATATGTCTATATATAAGAACAAGTTGCAGAAGACTGTGTAGGCTTATCATCTCATGCCAAAATTATTTTCACAAAAGCTGATAAATATGGTATATATACATTCTTCAATATTTATAAGTTTATTGCTCCCGCATGAAAAAATAGGATGTCTGCTGCAGCTTTTTTGATGTTCACTTTTCTAATTTGTGTCTTCTCATGCAATTATTAACTTAGACAATCCATATACAACGACTACCCTTTTATCATCCATATGATTTCCAGTTTTAATTGATATCATGACTGAATCTCATAGCTAATCAAGATATTAATATCAATCTTTCTTAGAGTCTGTTAGTTGCTTCATATTTATTTTCCAGATTGGTTCATCAGAATTTGCTGCTTCTTTTAGCGATGAAAAAAGTCTCCTGTTTTGTTCCTCAATTTCTTTCAGTTTGTCTTGTGTCACCATGTCAGCAGGTAACATCTGAAAAGATAAAATTTTAAGCTAGAGAAAAAGAATTGTTTGGGGGTTGGTGTTGGTCATCATTTTGTGCATATTTATCTCTTAATAGCACGATGCTCTCCCTTTTATACAAACGATTGATTTCTTGTACTTGTCCCCAATATTTTTTAGCTTCTGAGAAAAACAATAAAAAAAATCAGAATTAGAATACCATCTTTAAATTTTCTAACACAGTGGGCTGCTTGGAAAACTTTAGTTACAAGAGTCGATTGGTAGGTCCTATTTTTTTTTTATCATGTCGCACTTGCACTGGAGACATGCCGAAGAACATAAAGAAAACTGGAAAAATACCGAACACAAAACAAAACATCAACATAAAATTTTGCGCACATGCTTTTTCTATTTAGTAGAAAAATGTGAGAATTGCTATTTATACAAAATTGATAACTCGTGTTTTTTTAATTTTATTTCATTTCATTTAAAAACGTATTACGATCGATTCGCCTTCATTTTCGCGTGGGGAGGAAAACATATTGGAACGGAAGCACAGGAAATTATTTTTCAACATGAAAATAATACTGACTGGAAATATTCCATCTATAAAAAAGATAAGCTATTCAGCACGAGTGAGTGCAACGTCTATACTTTAAGTATATTCCTGAGAACAATAAAACCTTTTACTTTATTAGGTATATTTTAGGTATAGGTATTAGGTATATTGTTTTATATTTATCTCAGAAAAAATAAACATTGTAAATCACAAGATCCAATTTAAAGACATAGACAACAGAAAAAGGTAAACAGCTGACATTTAACGGAACCTCATTTGTAATCTTGGGTGCAAAATACATGAATTGTTGTCATGGTGTATTGAACGGAATACTTTTCAAAAACAAAAGCGAATGAAGCATTGCGGATGGAACAAAGTCAATAACTGTTACGCATATCTTTCTAAATCTGAAAACAATAGTGTTTAATTTAAAATGGAACCCTTTCCAACCGTTAAATGTTGCGTTGCTGAAGAAAATCTACAACGGTTAAATTATTTTTGCCATACTGCAGAAATAATAACAATAAAGACAAGAATGCAACAAATGTCTAGAATGGTTTCAGAGAAAATGCGAAGACATGCCTTACATGTTTTGCAGTATACTGGCTGACCTTGAATTATTATTTTTCAGCAAAATTTTGAACTTACCAATCGACTCTTGTAACTAATGTTTTCCAACATTCTTGGTAGCAAAGTGCTGGTAGATTTTGATGCAAAATCAAAACATTAAGTCACTCTGCAATCCCATCTATACTCAAATTTAGTATTATTCTAAACAAAGGAGGGTACCACAGGTATCTAAGAATACTAAAAATGAACTAAAGGATGCATAAACGTTAATAAATCTAATTTAACATAGCTAAAAAGTTGACTGTCCAATTTCTAAAGTTGGATGTCCTGAAACGAAATCTTACTCTAAGAAAGTGCGGGACTATTCACCTAAAAAACTTTTATAAGAACTATAATAATAGTTATTACCTGCATCATCTTTTCCCTGTCCGGAGTAGTCGTTTTCATAAGAATATAACCAACAACAGTCACCCCGCCAACAACAGCTGCCGTTCTTGCTACTCCTGCTGCCATTTTATCTGGGCTAGATCGTATTCCTTGCAGTGAAACTAGAGATATGTACATATTTCACATGACTAGCTCACAAATATCAAACATCAAGGAATTTTACCCCGTCTGTTATTTCCAAAAGGAGTCATAGCTTTAGATAGGAAGTCCTACAGTATTTAATGCTCTTTAATGCAATTAGGGTGCTCGCTCTGCCAGACAACTAACTCCCTTCAACATCCAAATGGCTGTGGTTAACTCGAGGCTTTGGCGATGGCTATTCACTCGCCTATATTCAATGATCGCCAAACTTTTAATTTTGTTTTTGTGAATGGTCTAAGAAAAAGTTCAAAAAGTTTAATGATCAAAAGAAATTATAACTACTCACACCGCAGAAAACAAGTCGTTAGAAAATTTAAACTAGAGTCGTTAACCGTACTTTTGCGGCCAGACTATTACTGTCTATACGAAGTAACCAGCGTCTGATTTCGCAGTTCAATCTACCTTTATGAAACTTGTTGACGCATTGCAATTTGTAAACATGTCATTTGAGGTCTTCTGTTTTATCTTATCGCTCTTAATATCAATTGGATTGATTTTTTTAGTAATATGGAATGTAAGTAAATATATTGCGAGCTAGCATGTTTTCTCTTAGTTCCATAGCTAGCCAGCTATAATATAATAAGTAGTAGCAACCTAGCCATTTAGCTTTTCCAGCCATGTCAAAGATCTCAATCAGGGCATATGCAGATTTTTGTAAAATTCTTATCCACATGTAAGGATGGGATTTTATTTACTTTCGTAAGTCCAGGGTTTGTTTCACTTGTCACTTATACTTATTCACTAAAAGAAATCAACACGCAATTCTGGTATTACTAGCTACCTAGCTAGCTACACATTTTTTTTATAAAAAACACGTTTATAAGAAACCTACATGTAGAATCTTCAAAAATTAAGAAACTCTTACTACTACTATTTTATGTCTATTTCTGAAATAAGATACTTGTTTCTAATTAATTCTTACAATTAATTGAAGAAGATGTTACAATCATCACTAGGAAGTAAGTAGTTTTATTACGTTACTGTGTTCCGTACGAAATTGACCCGTTGTACGAGGTTGGTCATTTTTCGCACTTGTACGAAGATGGGCAATTTTGTACGAAGATGGGCATTACAATTGCTGTACAAAAATTATGCAACGAATAATTTGGTTTAGAAATGAATATCTAAGCATTGCTAAATACATTCAATAAACATTATAATATCTTAAATATTCTCTGAACGTTAATTTTTGACCATTATTATCTAACGATTTACCAACTTCGTACAACCTAAATAACTGTGTACAAGGTTGGGCAACGTCATTGCTCCCACTTAAAAATTTATTCTTTTTATCCATACTAACTTCGTACGACTTCAAATACTATATACGAGGTTGGGATTACTTAACTTCTTTTAATTTATTTGAATTTTTCTGATTCGAACCAACTTCATACAACTGAGATAACTTTGTACGACGTTGGGCCTCCATCACTTCTTCTACTTAGGTTGAATTTTTTTTAACAATACCAACTTCGTACAACTTAAATAACTGTGTAAACTTTAATAACGAGGCTGGGCCTACTTCACTTCTTCTACTTAAGTTGAATTTTTTTTAACAATACTAACTTTGTACAATTTGGAATTTTTTACTGCAAAGTTTTCGTTTCATAGCACGTGGAACGTTGTCTATTCTTCCACATAAAAAATACATCATTGTTTTATAAGTCTGTTCGGGTATTATTACGGAATTCCGTTTAGTCATTCCTAAAATGAACATAAAAACACGCGTTAAAAGTTTTAATGTAAATTTAAAAATGTGCGTTCGAAAAAGTACTCGAAGAGGATTCGATATTTACCTACCTTTTCCTATCGTAATAACTTAAAAGGTTAGAAAAAATAATATATTGAAAGTTTTTGCGTTCTTCTCCGTGCTCACTCAATTATTAACAAAACCATGCTTACAAAAACAGTTTCGTACGAGCCACGCAAAGGCACTGGAGACAAGGGTGATTTACAGTTTTTTTGCACGAAAATTCAATATAGCATAAAATTCAAAAGTCACTACCATAAAAACCATGAAAAGCCTAATAGGTCCTGGGGACGAGGTTGATGAGATCCAGACAGGAGTCTAACCTGCTCGCCTCATTAGTATTTTTTCAAATAGACATCTAGATCGTAAAACAAATGTATTCTTTTTGAAAACGAAATAAAAGATAAGAAGATATTTTAAAAACGTTATTATTTTATTATAAAAGTTTATATTTTGACGATGTTCGCCGCTGTACGAAGATGGTCAGTTTTGTACGAGGATGGTCACTCTCAGCGCTACGGCAAAAAAGCCCAACTTCGTACAGTGAATGACATCGTACGGAACAACTGTACCTAAGTTTCCAATGTTAAACTACTTTGAAACGAAAAATGCTATATATTCATTTTGAAACCAACTAGTCCAAAAATTAAAGAAACTTTGGAACTAACTATTTATTTGATATAAAGAAACTCTTATTTTACTAGGAAAATTAAGAAACTAAACAAGAAACTAAATAAAAAACATGGAATTTCAGCTTACAAATAAGAAACTTTTAAAACTTGGACCTTCACCAGGTTTTTTTAAAAAAAAACGTGTATCTTTTTACTTTTTGACTTTTACAATCATTTAGCACATATTTTTGTTTAAATAATCGAGGTTGCACATGGACAAAATCTGAAACTGTTCTTGAAGAAGGATAAGTCATCTATCAGAAGAGATTATTATGGTGCACAATTGTATAAATTCTTGCTGAAGCTCCAAATACAGTACTCATTGTTAAGCCAATCGATTAATTTTCTTGTCATGTAATACCATTCTATGATAGGTTTAGTTATTTAGTTCAATTTTAAACTCAAGCAAGGTTTGTTTATGTTGCTAATATTGTTGGTGATTCACAATTCCGTTCTACATTTGCAGACCCGCACACTAATGTTGAATAGCTGGCTAGTTGTCTGGTATTGAATATGCTATTTTGATTTTTATTCTTTATTTATAAACAACATTGTAAAGAAAACAGAGTTTGGTAAACCTCTATGGCAGTTTAAAAATAGAAATTCAAAATGTCCAACGCAGCCAATCACATGAAAATATTAAAAAAGCAAATATAATTATGGCAGAGCTGATTTTTAATAAAGTTCAAAAAGAGGAACATTTTACCTCTTAATAATGTTTTTCATGTGTTTCCGTAAATGTATTTGTTATCTTTTTAGCATTCTTAACAATACATATGAATTGTTTAAGCGGAAGTTTTTATGCCTAAATAAATGCAATAACAAACATAAGCTACTTCGCTTTCACCTTTGTCACTCTTTCCTGTCAAATTTAAATTTGTCATATGTCACAGTTAGCAATGGGTTGTACAATCTGCATGGGTCATCAAGCAATTCCACAACTCAAAATTTACCTATTCTCATATATTCAGATTTTTACAAAATTCAGGGAATCTATATAATAATACGCTAATGTGTCTGTGTGTCTGTGACAGGCAATGTGGATGTGTTTATTTTCCTTTGATGTTGCCGAAAAATGCATGTCTAATATGTTAAATTTTCTGACATTACGGTGTGACGAAAATAATACTACTTCAACGTCACTATCCTATATTAAATTAATGAATTTATTACAGTGCACCTAAAACTTTAAGGCCAAATAACTTGGAAACGAGGTGGTGACGTCAATGATTTTTCACTGCGTAGGTAACTAGGGACCACCTAGGACCAATTTGGGTAATTTTCCCAAACCTGGGTCCCCAAATTTGTTTTGGAATGGTCGGGTTGATGACGTCATCATAAAACCTTTAAACCCTATTATCTCTGCAACCGTTTGTCAAAAGTACACAATCCTATATATTTTCTTGATCGGCGTTTCAAGATCTACACGATAAAAGCAATAAGTGTACAAATTTTGGGTTTTGACAGGTCATTCCTGTTGTAAGCAAAATATTTAAGCCCTTATATCTCAATAACCGTTCATCAAAACCACACGAACATATACATTTTCTTGATTAGCAGTTTAAGCTGTGGATGGGTTGCTGCCGTCATCAAAACTTTTATTCTGCTTCAGTGGATTTCTCCACGGGCCTTATCGACTAGTTAATTAATAATGTATGTATCCGGATTTCTGATTATTTGAAACTCCATTTATCTCTTATCCATTTTTTTGGCCCACCAACTATGTTTTTGCAACATTTTTTGAAACAAGTTCCATGCTGTTTTGCTGTATCGTTGTGGTTTGTTTTGCTTTTCTTTACATACTAAGCTGAACGAAGAACATTAAATTACCATTGAAAAAGACTTTGGGGAGTAAAAACATTGCAAGCTTACCACAGGCAGTTTTTTTTTTTTTTGAAATTGCTATGTGGTTTTATGGTGACGCCGTAATAATTTCAGCCTGAAACCAGGAATCAGTGGACTTGTACTCAATAAAGTTTAACACATAAATCTAATATCTTTGTAATCATTTATTAAATACAAGTTATATTTTTCAATTATTTCATATTTTTATGATGTTTTTGTGATTTTTTGTAGGTGATTGCTTTTGATGATCTGAGAACTGACTACAAAAATCCGATTGATCTCTGTAATACATTGAATCCAGTAGGTTGTTATTTCTCAAATTATTTCATGCCCACTTAAATGTATAATTTTTCTCAATTTGAAACATAATATTTATTTATACTTTTAGCTTGTTATTCCAGAGTATGGTATCCATGCATTTTTATGTGTGTTGTTTTTATTTGGTGGATTTTGGGTCATGCTGTTATTTAACCTTCCATTATTAGCTTACCATATCCACAGGTAAGTTTGTGTGGAGATGTGCTAACTTTGTTTAGTTCCTTTAACCCTAATTTAGTGTTTATTTCTTCACAGTCGTTAGCCCGTGGAAAGTCTTTTATATATCATATTTCGTGTTTCTGTGACACAATTTTTTGGCGTACAAACAGACAGACGGAATACGGCTATTATTAAAGAGAGATATTTTTCTAGATATCTTTCACGTCCTGTTATGAGTAACGTTGGTATTTACGATGCAACTGAAGTGATGAATTCTGCAGAACTAAATCGATGTCAAAGAGAGGGCTGGGTGAAGCTGGCATTTTTCTTGATTAGTTTTTTTATTTACTTATACAGGTACACACTATCTATTTTTGCTGTCTTGTTGTCACTTGTTTTGGAAGTAAATTAAGCATAGCTATTATTTTTTTATTCGTAACTGCACGCTAGAAACCTAAAACGTTCAACCTTATTTCTACATCAGAGGGGCATTTTGTTTATTTTTTTTACAGAAGGTAATTGTGCAGAATGTTTTTGTTAGTGTTTAGATCATATTCGCAAAATCGTAAAAATACAATCGCAAAAAAGATGTGATTCATTTAATTTTCCTGATTTTCCTTATGCTTAGTAAAAGGCTAGTTAGTTAGGCTACATTAGTTTTTTGGGATATTTCACAACAGTATGTAAATAAATAGACATTAATAGCTATAGAAAAAAAGGTTAAAATAGAATTTTCTCGATATATAGGCCAGGGAACAAGCCGTAGTGACGCCATCTCAAAAGTGCTAAATTCCTTTGGCATATCTATTCTTTGCAATAAGGTGTAATGCCATCCTGTTTTAATATTCAACATGAACGTTGTGTTTTAGAATGCTGTACGCCCTGTTGTCGTGAGAAGCGTCAAGACAGATCTTCAATACTGGCCGTGTATTTTCTTCTTATTGTAAAATTTCTCTTCACCTTTATTGCCTTTAAAACCAGATTTCTCATAAATCTTGTTTCTCATAAATCTTTTTTCATGAAAATTCTCCCCAAATTTTTTTCGTTGAATTTTTACTAACATATTCTTTGTATTTATTTTAGAAGGCTTTGTTTAGAAACGAAATTATTTCCACATTGTTCAACCTTCGTTGTTTTTATTTTACACCCACCACACATCAGTTATTTTTCACCCACCACGCAGCAGTTATTTCATACCCACCACACATCAGTTATTTTACACCCACCACACATCAGTTATTTCATACCGACCACACATCAGTTAGTTTTACACCCACCACACATCAATTATTTTACACCCACCTCACCCACCACATCAGTTAGTTTACACCCACCACACATCACTTAGTTTTCACAATAACAACTACAGTGGAATTGCCAATAGCAATATTTCTAGTGACGGATGTAACTGGTCGTTAATCGGAGGTGACTGTTTAGTTAAATTTTCAGTCCAGGCCGAAATATTGATTACAAGAATTCTGAAATTCAAGCTGTATTTTTATATTTTCACCTTAGTTGCAATGAAATCTGAAAGGTTGTCGCTGTTCTTCCGCCATATTTGATTTTAAAACAACTTTCGCCAAAATACCGATTACATGGAGTTTCAGGCCGATTTTCTTCTATCAACTTGACGTTTATTTTTTTTACATATAATTGAAATTTAATTTCATAACCATAACGCATCTCCTTCCCCCTGTCTGATACCAAGGATAGAGACTAGATGAGGCGCGAGTTGTCAGTTACTAGTTGTCCGTTATGAGTTTTCCGTTCGAGTTATGATTTGCGATATTAAATCAACGAGTTACAAGGGTTTTTTCAGTTTTAAACACGAGTTGTGAGTTGAGTTTCAAAAGTTGGTACAATTTTACGCATTGGTACATAAAATCCACGAGTCGCTTTTAAAGTGCAAGTTGCCAATTTAAAGTACGACTTGAAGATTTAAAGTGCGAAACTATGTTTTAATCCTTTATGTTTCACCGTAATCATTGAGGTTTACCAAAATCTTTTTAAAACAAAAAAATTGAAAAATTCTTTTTTGGCACTCTTACCAGATTAATAATAAATTTGAGGGGCGCCTTCAAAAAAGAAATGTTACGCGGATGTGTAATGGTGTAATATTAACAAACAATTGTATTGCTTTACTTTTCAGGCGGTATTTTTGCGCTAGCTTATAAGGGATACATCTCTACCATTTAAAAACTTTGTCGCTCGTCTGAAATGATATAATATGATAATGTAAAAAGTTTGTTTGTATTTTACTTCAAAACGTTATAAGTTTAAAATACTAAAATGTGTGTCCTCAGACAAACCAAAACCTTAAAGTTTTTTGTAAATTCTTGAGTTTGGTTTACTATTTAAATAAAAGTATTATTTACAATACAAGTTGTCTTTAGGCTCCTTTCCCAAGATCACCCCCTTGACACAACTTACGCTCGAATTTATTTGGCCCTAACACGAGTTTTTTGGCGCAATATAAGCCAATTTGAGAAAATAATCCTATGTAGCGGACATCTTTTTGTGGTCTCGAAGCCTCCCCCATCTTTGTAGAAACCGTGAAGATCATAATATAACTGGTTTACTGAATAATCTGTTTTTCTTATCAGATTTTTTGTATCTGTCTGATAAGATTCCAGTTAATCTTATTTTTGCTGCGTTCTCCCATTACAAATAATTTACCAGTAGAAGTGTCTAAGTCTTATTAGTAAATGCCACTTAGACAAAAAATGCCGATCGGTAAATGCCAATTGGTATGTTGTGTAACAAAAAAGCTAAAACATAACGATGATTTTATGTTCCTTCCAATGGTAATTTTTGCCATCGGTCGTACACCACGTTAAAAATTATTATCTTTTTTGACCCCTGTCAGGTTAATCTACAAGAGCTCACGCTACCTTCTTCAGTTATGGCGCGCAAAACAACCTCGTCCCCAGGTTTTGTAGTGTCTGAGCCTTTTTTAGGCCGCTAGCTATTAAATTTATTAAAAAGGCAAAATGACTTGGGAAAAAGATTGTGCAAACTAAGTATTAAACAAATTTTTGTATTAGACAAAAAAAACATGTGTATTCATATTCACGTGAAAGCTTTCCAACGAAAAAGTATGGCCGTTATAACAATGGTGTTTTTTCACCTTTGCTTTCGACTCTGCTGTCGAAACAGGTTTCGTTGATGGAACAATTTTCAACAACCTCTGAAAATATTCGTCTTCGTTGATCCCGTGGTTTCAAAATATCCTGGAAAATTTCGATTTCATCTTGCCAAGCCGCAGCCATAGTTCGTTGCAAAGGAAGATTTAAACGATTTTCGAGCACTGGGTACACATCCATCATTCGTTCTCTTGCTGCCATAGCGTTTACATACGTCATCAGTGTGACATCATCAGAAAAATGTGTTAGTCGCCCTGCATTGATACTTTCCATTATAAGTTGAACTTTCTTCTTTGCAAATTTCTGCGCAGCATTTTGAATGATTTGTTTGAAATAATAGCGCGCTACTTCTGCTTCGTATGTTGTAAACGTTTCTAAGCTTGGAAGATCGTCAATGGCTATATAAACATATAAAGAAATTTAGGAATTTAACTATTATCCTATATTTTTATAAGTCATTTAAAAAATGAATATCCCTTTATAACAGTAAATCTGAAAGTTAAAAGGTAAGCTTGCTAAAGTCAACGCGATGTCGTTTCTAAGAACACAAATTTTGACCAAAAATGATTATAAGCTACGAATATAGAAAACTTACGATTTTTAAAACATTTCTTAAAGGTCGTAAGTATTGTAAAAAATAGGACAGAAAGAACTACACAAGAAAATCCAATTGTTTGTGATTCTGTACCAGCTGTGGCTACCGCTTCGTAACGAGTAGCGTTTAACCGCCCAACGAAATTATTTTCATATCCAACTTTTGCACATACGTAAAACTTTTTTCTGATCAGGGATATCACGATCCAAGTAATAGGCGCAAGTAAACATCTGATGTAAGCTTTCACAATATCACTATAAACAGACTTCCAATTTAAACGCAACATTTTCTGATTTCTTGAACTTTTCTTCGTAAAACAACCTCTTGCAACTCCTTGTATGTTGTACTGCAACGATTCGTTGTTCAAAATGGCCAAGCAGTAGAACAGTATAGGAGGACCAAACATAGAATACATTGAATATCTGAAGTGAGTGGCATCGTGTGGACAGTGAAAAGCAAATTTTTGATACAGATATTGCAAAACAATCGTTAAAACCATCGCCAGAATTTCAAGAGCATACTTTTTTCTCGCTTCCTGTTTTTCTCCTAAACCTTCTTGAATAAGTGAGAAAGCCTAAACAAATATAAAACTTACAAATTTAGAAAGCAATTTAAAGATGTCTTTCTAAACAATTTTTAAAGTTTATGTTGTAAAATAAAATTATTTTGGATAAAAGTCGAAGCAATTTCTTTATTCAACTTTTTGACATTCAACTGCCTATTATTTCCCTATAATGATATTGAGAAAAAATAAACCTGCTTTCATCAAACATCTTCGATTCAAAAACTTTTTATCTTTTTTACATAAAAAAACCAAAGGTTGCTTTGATACAATTAGCTTTTTTATAAGGATTTTGTCTGGTTAGAAATGTCTCAATAAACGTCTTAATAAACAGATGTTACAAACATAGTGACGCGTCATCCGATTAGGGAATTTCACTTCTTTTTTTTGTTTTACCTCTCTATTTATGTTTTTTTGGAAAATTTAAGTTTTTACTTAAACCAACGCTCTTGTTTCTTTTTATTTCTATCTATCGCAGCAGCCAGCCTCGACTCATTCTCGATAAAAAATGTGAAAGCCCTGAGATCAAGGTTGTATCACCGCAGCAATAGTTTTGCAAAGAAATTCTCTCTAACTACTGAATTTGTGGAAATTGCTAGTAAAGTTTCTGATTCAAACTGAATGTTAAGATCGTTTCAACTTTTCTTACGGACAGAAACGGAAAAAAGAAAAATACAAAAGAATAATTAGACCATAGCTAATTAAATTTAAAAGCATATTTTTCTTGTTCCGTTTCTGATTCGTTTGCTTTCGAGTGGAAATCCAACTGTACGTATATAAGGCAAGAAATTTCTACCTGACTAAATTCTTTCGACATTTTAACTTCTTATTTTCGTCTCTAGAATTTGTTTCTGGTTTATATGGATATACAAATATTTATATGTTATTAACATTGTTTTCACACAACACAATGAAAACATTGAGATTTTCTTCAAAAGCCCGACTCTAGTTGTGAATATAAATGTGTTTGCGTGAAAATCGTAATCATCAAAACCATCGAGAAGTTAGTTCCTCTTTATTGTCTACAGGATTTTTTGTACAAACATAAAATCTTAATTGCAGAAATCTCGAATCGGTTCAAATTTCATTCGGAATAAGATTATCCTCTACGATATGAACCCCACAAAATATCTGATTCATACTTCCTCCCTAGCTTTTTTCCTCTGGCTGGTAATTGCTGACTTCAGAAAAGGACTGGGAACACAAGAGAGGGGGTTGGTGGCAACGAAGGCGCGGGAGGGAACAAGGCCGGAGTCCAATAATGTTTTTGCGTCTTTCGCGCCCGATTATAACTTAAATTTTTTTGTTTTGTTCGGCACAGAAGTTATGCTGGGTCTCTTGGTTACCCAAAATTTTTTTGCACACAGAGCAGAACAATTACAATATCTGATGCTAAACTTCACTCTTTTAACTATGTTAGCGGTAGCTAGCTAACCTGTTGTAGCTAGCTATATAGCTATAATTTTATTTGGTCCAGTTTATTTTTTTCTTACGTTTTATTTTACTAAAAAATGGGTGCCTCCACATGCTAGCGCCATAGCCAGCTACATAGCTAGCTATAGCTACATTTTGAAAAGACTGACTTTTTGAAGAAGATGGAAGAGGAAAAAAAGCCATCTGTATTTCTTGATGCTTCTGCACACTTTTTAGCAGGATGGGTATCAGGTAAGACCTTCTAAATTGAGAGGGGACCCTCCCTTGAAAACACGAGGGTGGCGATAAGCTGCATACGCTGTAAAAAGTGCGGGCGTTTTTGGCTGAGTTCAGTGTTTTGAAAAAAAATCAAGTATTTGCCTGAAAACCCCTGCATAGAACCGAACAATGCCAAGAAAAACAAACACTAATGATTCAAAAAACTATAAAGATTTAAAAAAACTTACTATGTGGTAGTGAAGCTTTTGGACAACAACCGCCAATTTAATTAAAAAATTTGCCCAAACTCGCCTTGATATATGCATGTGTTTATGGCTTACCGGGCGACCTCTTCTGAAAACAACCAGTTTAGGTGATTTTATGGACAAGTAGCTAGGGGAGGGGGAAAAGGGGAGGGGGGAGGCATGCTAACTCTTCCTATTTCCATAGGACACTCTGTACTTTTTACCTCATTCCTAATGATTAAAGGGATTTCTGCTTCCATCATTTTTAAGGCTTTTTAAACCCCTCTAACTATATTACAAATAAACTTAATATTCTCTTGTATATAATTTGTCTTAATAATTATTATTTACATCTATCTTCAACCTTTAAATAAAACCATCTAAAGTTGTATATATCCAACCTGTCTGACATATCAACTACCTACATTTTGCTCCTTGTAGAAAACATAAATTGGCGCAATAAATTTGCATAAATCCATTGAATCATTATGGCGGACTCGTAAAAGCTTGCAACATTAAAAATAAAAACATTTGCCAAATATATACAAAAATGCTTGGTGTACTTAAAGAGCATCTAGGACCATGAAATTCTATTTTTTCCCTAACAAAGGTTTGGCTCCTGATAGATGGTATAATAATTGTAGAGTCTGCCTATGGGGGTTATAAGCAATTCCATGAAAAATCTATTTCTGTTGCGAAAATCTATTTATTCGGACAATGTCAACAAACATGTATCTTTAGATGCTCCAGTACATTTCTTTAAAGTTTGCACCTAAATCATTTGTCCACACATAATTTTTCTGCGAAGAAAAGGGGTGCGTAGAGGGTTGGCCTTCATGGACAAAGTCTGCAAAGCATGACAGCTATTTGTAGCCAGCCCTGAAGAGCTGTCTACAAAGAGATTGTTTTGTTTCACCTCTGCCAAATCTATAGTTATTAGGTTTGCAATGTGTGCATTAACACCCTTGTCAATGATGGGAGAGGATTAAAGCTACTAACACAATCCCACCCACCCACATCAAAACATCAATAACTGACAAATGCAAAACATGTATGAAGATGACAAAATTGTAAAAAAATACTATCACATTATAAAAGTATCAAATTGTGGTACGTCGGAGGCGAGCCTATTCCAAACTTTATTCCTGACTAGAGCCATCTTTCGATCTTGGGCTATCAACAATCGAAATGCATTTTATATTCATATATATTAAACTTCATTACATATATTTACATATATAAGCATATATAACAAATTGTGTTTATAAAAGAGATTTCAGTTTACATAACGATAAAGTTCTTATTTATTTTTCATGTACCGTTATGCAACATGGTTTTTATTAAAGCTCAAAATGGGAAAATCACTTTCCTTCACTATCACACATTTAAACATGTTGTTTTTTGCCAATTTTTTTGTACCAATGTCTTTCTTAACTAAACTGTGTTTCTATCAGCATTTGTAGTTTCTAACCACATCTAACTTTGAGAAACATTTTACTAGCATGTAACTTATACACTTTATTCTTATAAGAATGAGTGATATGTACACATGTAAATGTGGCCTCAGGACCATACCAAGCAGTAAGGAAAAGATAGAGATTATTGGAAGTTTTGCTAAAGCAACAAGAGTAAATAAAATAGTAATAGTATGTTCAGGTAGAATAATCATGTGCTGATAAAACATACCTGCATGTGATCTAATAAAAATAAAGATAACGTCAATTCAAAGACTAGAGTCACTTTAATCCGTCTTGGTTAAAGCAGCATTTTTACTTTACTATTTCCAGGTTGTGCGGGTGTGTTGGTTAGTCATCCATTTGATACAGTCAAGGTATATTACATTGTGTCAAACTGTGTTTTGAGATCATAAATAAATACATTTGTGAAGAATTATTAAGGCTGAAATTTTTGTTAAAAGGTCAGTGTAAGGAATTTTCCAATAACAATGTGCAAAGGAATTCTTGAAACATTAAAAAATTCTTTTAATTAGACTTAAATGAATTGCTTTTATTAAAGATGCATGTGTAAGAGAAATATTATATCTTTCTGATTGATAGAAGAGAAGTGTTCTACTAAGAAAAACATCTGTTTCATTTTTTATAAAATTTGAAACTTTTTTTAGGTGAGGCTTCAAACTCAAGGTGTCGTCCCGAATGTTACTCAACATTATACTGGAACATGGCACTGTTTGGTAGACACCATCAAACGAGAAAGTGTAAGTAGAGTTCCGACAGAGTACTTTTATTCCAAGTGGATTGAGAATTCTTTGAAATAACAATAGACCTCTTTGTTGTTTTTAATATTACAGAATGCATTTCATGTTACTATTGCCGGGTTTGATCAACTATACATCAACTGTATTCGTACTCTGTGCGTGTTTGTCAAAGTGGAGGGTTCTTAAGGAAAAAAAACTTTTTAAGATCTGTTTTGAAATTTTTATGTCCTGGTAAGGATGGTGTCATTTTGGGGGATCACACCTAAAATATCTAGGCAATATTGTTTTTAGTTGTATGGACTTTTTAAAGGGATGTCTTCACCTCTTCTTGGTACAGCTCTTTGGAATGCTGTTGTGTTTGGTACCTATGGAAATACTGTCCGTCTGCTGTCTGGAGGAGACCTTGAGAAACAACATCATATGAAAACTGTGTTTTTAGGAAGTTTAGCAGCAGGAATTGCGCAAACATTTGTCATCTGTCCACTGGAACTGACAAAAACCAGATTGCAGATACAATCTAGTGTAGAGTCGACTGTCTATAAGGGTAAGATATTAATTAGGTAGAAGGTGGTCAATAAGGTATTTTTTCTTGAATTCTAATTAAGATTATTTCGAAAACTATTTTTAGTGTTGTTGGATTTCACTGAAGTTTACATAATCTTCTATTTATATTTGTGGTGATACAAATCATTTTTTTAGGGTTGATAGATTGTGTGAAGAAAATATATCAACAAGATGGCTGGAAAGGAATATTCAATGGATACCAAGCCACTGTGTATCGGGATATAATCGGGTTTCCAGTATATTTTTGTGCTTTTGAAGTACTGTGTCGAATGATGTCAGAGGAGAAACCACCATACAAAGACTTGGGGCCAGTGGCTTTAATTTTGGGGGGAGGATTAGCAGGGGCTTTGTCATGGGCTTGTGCATTTCCCCCAGATGTTATAAAATGTCGAATTCAGGTAGACTATTCTGGAAAATATACTGATTTTTCTGATTGTTTCAAGAAATCATACAAAGAAGAAGGAATGCAGTTATTTCGACGAGGTTTTGCGCCTTGTGTTATTCGTGGTTTTCCAATGAACGCTGCTATATTTAGTATTTATCATCTGTCAATAAGATTTTATGAAGAACGATGGACAGGTACAGATCTTTCCAAAAATTATTCCTAGTATTTTTTGATAATTTATACTCTGTTTTTTTTTGCTGCACTCCTACACCAAGTTTTTGCCGAACTCAACCAAATGATATGTCTTAACCGTAGTTTAGTGAAAGTTGAAAACCTCGGAAAATTTTTTGTGCTTGTGGCGCGGCTGGTACTTATCTCAATCAAAATTAATTCACTAATTTTCCGTCATCGCAAAAGTTTTCGTGGAATAATGCTAAATCTTTTCCAATTTATTTAGTGTAACTGCGAGTGTTGTATCCGGCATAAATTACCTGATACAATTTTTTTCGCGCAAAATTTTTTAAAAATTTAAAATCGGTACGGTCAATACGCGCAAAGAGAGCGAGTGTGTGCTTAAAAATTAAAGTTTTTTGGGGAAAAATGTTATCAAATATTCCCTATCCTCCAAAACTAATTTATCTTTTCTATCGCGATTATCAATAGATGCGAAGGTTCGAAACAGGGCCACGGGTCATTAAATTATGCATGTGACAAAATTAGGGGAAAAGTCATAATATTTGGGGGTAATTCATACAATTTATATATAGCGTTCGTTTATATTTCAAACAAAATATAGAGTTATCATAAATATTTTTCCATTTTAAATGAGAATATAATAATTTTCATAATCGGATATGTGTAATAATCATAGCAGACTTTTAAAATATCAGCTGTTAGTAGTTTGTCTAGAATCCTGCAAAAAGTTTAAAATATATATTTAAAGATTTCAGATTTTTCTTATATATATTTCTTTCTTTCTACTTGAATATTTATACGTGCCAAATTTCCCTATTCCCCTGTGTATAAGTACATACAGTCTTTCCCCTCCGTGCTATATGCTCCGTGCAGAAATCGGTGGTTCATCTTAAAAAGAATTACAATCAACTTTGCTTTATCTAATTGCGTAAATTTAACAAGAATTTCAATCCGTTTTATTGTTGGTTTTTTTCTTTGTTCAGTTGCACCCGTGGTCTTTCTTACACCCACAAAGTGGCAAACATCTAAAATTCAGGTATATGGATATGTAGGAAAATAGTGTACAATTTAATCCGTTGCACAAAAACTGTTACAAGTAATAAACATTAGAAATATTTTTTTAACGTATTATTTGTCGAAAATGTTTTCAGAATTATTGTATAATATTTTAGCACGTAATTTGATAGATACTGTTTTAAAATTTGATACATACTGTTTTAAGCGCAAATAATGTATTTTATTTCTTCTTTTGCAGATCAATTTGTGGCCCAACATAGTGGTTGTTGCGATAATTTTGTAAAACCTGGCCTCCCCTTCTTGAACGCTTGTGTTTTGAAGAGTTTATTAAAGACAAAGTATGGAGAAACTCGCTGAAGTAGACAAAAAATATTATCGCATAAAAATAAACAATTAAAAAAAAATTGATATACAAATTATATTTCAATTGATATCTTAATTAATTTTTTAAGAAATGTGAATTATTTTATTTAATCTCCTTATAACGTCCGATGAAAACGCGTCTTTGAAATTTTACTACCTGTAATAGTACTAAAAAACTAGCTGTTTCCCGTGGAAGAATCCACTGTATTCCATTTAATTTATGTAGCAGATATATGTCCATCAAAAAACAAACAATACAGCAGTGCACATCTTACATCTGCATTATTATATAAATGACCAAAAAAATTAAAGGTTTTCAACAACTGCAGTATTTATGTGACATTTAAAATCTAAATCTACTAAAATTACTTGCTCTGACCATCTGACAAATGCGAAAATTATTCGGAAAGAAGTTTCCAAAAGCATTTCAACATACATCTCACCCATAAAATTTAAATCACTTAAAACGCCACATATATACAAAAAAGCTGATCAATGTCAAACACAAATCTCTCATTGTATATGTTAAAATCAGTTAGTTTATTGCAAACCCTGCCAAAGGTTGACACACAATGTGAAAAATAAACAATAAATTGTGCCTCTGACAGAATTTTTTATCTAAGGTGTAAAAAAAGGGATTTGCAAGGACAAATTATAATGCAATAAAACATTATTTGATATATTGCATACAGTCCCTCCTCACCAAACTTTAGACAAAATGCCAACAAAATAACGGTGTTTAAACCTAAAATTAATAAAGTCCTTTTAGCAATTTGCATGCTGTTTTACCATCAATAAAGTAAACAAAATTTCAAATCTCACATAGTATTCTGTCACAAATTTTCATAAAATATATATATAAGTCATAATGAGTCAAACAACAGCAATCAATCTGTATATAAGTTCATTTTATGTCAATTTTTGCACCAATTTTGCAACACAAAATACAAATTCTAAATAATACTAAAATCTCTTATTTTGGTCCTTCGCATACCGACGGTCTCCCACAAAAGTTTAATCAAAATGTAAAAAATGAGAGGTAACGACAAAATCAAAGTTTGCAAAATTTCACTATTTCAGTACATATATCTACTGCATATGCCCTCTAAAACAATATTTTAATCCAAAATGCCAAAGAAAAACAGTTTGCAACAAAAATCAGTTATTTCGATAATATTGCATACACTCTTTCCTCACAAAAGCTTCACAAACTGTAAAAAAAAGAATGGTTGTAGGGAGTGCTTCTGATTCAACAAAAAAAGTTTTTTTGACACATTGCATCTAGCCCTTACCCATTAAATCTTACACAAAATTTCCAAAACTATATATATACGATTTAGAACACATCAAATTTAAATCGAGAAGGATCAGTCATTTCGATATATTGCACGGAGTCCTCCCCAGTAAGAATTTATACGAAATATAGAAAAACAAAGCTTGCAAGGTGTAAAATTGAATTCTTCTTCTGTGTATATATATATGGTCCTTCCTCGCAAAATTAACATAAAATGTCAAAAAGGTTCAGATATAACATCTAACACAACAAAAATCAGTTCTATCAGTATATGTCATGCCATTGTCTTCAACCAAATGTTCCCCTTAAAGTTTCACAGACACAGCCTGTAAATTAAAAACAACTAAGATCAGGTATTTTGGTCTATTTCATACCATTCTGTTCCAAATAACTTATAAAATGTAAAAATTGAGTGGTAAAACAGAAATTTGCAAAATTCTATTTTTTTATATGCATGTATATTATATGCCTTCTACAACAATAAGTTAATTCAAAATGTCAAAAAGAAGAAAAAAATAGCTTACAAAGAGTATAAAATTGAAATCAACAAAGTAGCTCTTTTGGTGTATTAAATATAAGCCATACGCACAAAAGTTTACACTAAATGTAAGAAAATGGTTGTGTTTAGTAATTCTAAATTAAGAAAAGTCAGTTCTTTTAGCATGCTGATTAAGGGGTTTGCCCACAAATTCTTACATGAAAATGTCAAAACCACAATTTGAAAGAAATTAAATTTACATTTTAAAAATAAGTAATTTCTGAACTTTATTTTCAGAATATTTGGAGGAAAAGAACTTCGCAAACCAAAAAAAACCAGGAAAATGTTTAAAATCTTCAGGGTTAATAACGTTTGATGGGTTTTGTGGGAATATATATACTGGGAATCTTTAGTTTAAAGCTAGCATTAGCTAGCTACAGCAGCTAATAGCTAGTCACTTAAATATAAACTGGAGACTTAGCTAGGTATAAAGAACATGGCTACATATATATATATTCCTAGCTAGCTAGCTAGTTGTTGGTGGTGGTTGGCTTTTATGATGCTAGCTATAAAACATGTCTGGCAACAATAATATAATCAAAACTGAAAATAAAACATGAAAAAACCTTACAGAACCTTGCTATGATTAGTTTATAAAACCATGCTCTTCTTCAAATGTTTTTTTAAAGATTTATTTTGAATGAAAGAGTAGAGAATACTCAAAAAGAACAGCCATCTTTTTCGTAAACACAATTTCCGTTTTATGCTAGGAACTTCATTTAACAGTCCGTATGCTTTGTGAATATCTAATACCGTTTTGCACCCGTGGTCTTTCTTACACCCACAAAGTGGCAAACATCTAAAATTCAGGTATATGGATATGTAGGAAAATAGTGAATATCTAATACCGTTTTGCACCCGTGGTCTTTCTTACACCCACAAAGTGGCAAACATCTAAAATTCAGGTATATGGATATGTAGGAAAATAGTGTACAATTTAATCCGTTGCACAAAAACTGTTACAAGTAATAAACATTAGAAATATTTTTTTAACGTATTATTTGTCGAAAATGTTTTCAGAATTATTGTATAATATTTTAGCACGTAATTTGATAGATACTGTTTTAAAATTTGATACATACTGTTTTAAGCGCAAATAATGTATTTTATTTCTTCTTTTGCAGATCAATTTGTGGCCCAACATAGTGGTTGTTGCGATAATTTTGTAAAACCTGGCCTCCCCTTCTTGAACGCTTGTGTTTTGAAGAGTTTATTAAAGACAAAGTATGGAGAAACTCGCTGAAGTAGACAAAAAATATTATCGCATAAAAATAAACAATTAAAAAAAAATTGATATACAAATTATATTTCAATTGATATCTTAATTAATTTTTTAAGAAATGTGAATTATTTTATTTAATCTCCTTATAACGTCCGATGAAAACGCGTCTTTGAAATTTTACTACCTGTAATAGTACTAAAAAATACATTGTGGTTCAGTTATGTTTACTGCAGGTTTGCGTCTATATATGGACAAAAAATGCGTTTGTTTAATTGTGGAAAAGGGATAAAACTAGATAAACAATTTAATGGGTAAAAAAGCAAGGAAGAACTAGATTTCCAAAAAAAACGGCGTTAGGGTAGAGCTAATCGGGCAAAATAATGTCGGACGAAATTTTCTTCGCCTGAATAAAATCTCGTCACCGTCCATTTTTAAAAATTTATGTGTACACGGCTACACAACAACTAAGTAAGTGATTATGCTAATGCATATTACTTAACAAAAGTCACCCTTGAAAAATGTCGATATTTTTCTCTGATATTCTCACCAGTGGATAAAATTGCAGAAGGTCTGAAGGGGGCGAAGAGACAATTTTACAGAGAAGTTTAACAAAGAGGGACACCTGCGCCATGATATTTGTAGAGGAGTTTAGCTCTAAATGTGAGATTACTGTGAATGGTACCCGCAAAAGAATCAGGTTTAGTCTGTATTGTCATATGCATTATAGATTTTTGTTGAATTAGCTGATCGTTACACCTTGTTCCTGATGGTGATTGAAATCAGTTTCTTTTTCTATTTTTTAATTTTTTTTTTATTTCATAAATCGTACAGATAGTGAATTGATTGGTCGAAGTAAATTTACCATACCAAATCTGTTATGTTTCGCTGAAGTGCTTCGTCTTTTGGGCCTGTTCTGCAACTATTTCTGGAGAGATAACTACTTTATTACCGCAATACACTCATTTTACCAAACTTTTTATCATGCCTGCTAAGAACTGCCCTGCAAATATTCCGTCGTATGCATGCGTTTTTTTCATTACGTAACTTATAAACTTATAGGACTTTTGATAACGATCATGTAAATGTGTTTGTTTTTAACTGGTTTATTAATTTATTAATGGCCAATTTTGTGGGGTGTCTCACATGACCAGTGTTATGCAAGCCCTTGAAACTAAAAATATGAAATTTTAACACATGTCAAAAAATTTGCTTTGAAAGTTGTCGGGTAAATTAACTCTCCTCCTCTTTCCAGTTGAAATAAAGAGATAAGTAGCAAAAACCTCCCAGAGGAAGGGCGTACAAATGTTTTATAGGAAAACTTATCGCATATTTTCACATGCTTCAGAAAAATTGCGTTCCGTGAACAAGATAGCGCCTTTTTTGTTGGTAATTTAGTTTGAATAATAAATCCACGAAAAAATAAATTCTTTTGATAATTCATTCATAAAGAGAAATATTTAGTGAATAAAAAAGTTGATTTGTTTTCGTAAAGGTGCTTCATCTTCTTTATCACTTTCAAAACAAACTAGAGATGTTATAAAGATATATTAAAGTTTTTTATAAGAAGAATATTTTAAACCGATAAAATATGGCGTGCGAG
The DNA here is from genome assembly GCF_029227915.1 of Hydractinia symbiolongicarpus. Taxonomy (NCBI): domain Eukaryota; kingdom Metazoa; phylum Cnidaria; class Hydrozoa; order Anthoathecata; family Hydractiniidae; genus Hydractinia; species Hydractinia symbiolongicarpus. The sequence goes on along the minus strand of NC_079883.1, from coordinate 6,762,509 downwards.
AACTATTTATAGTCGAAGAAAGTTGGTATGTAAACAAAAAGAATAAATAACAGTGATGTGATGCTAAAAGATGACCTCAAGGTCATTCTTACATAAGAAAATTCGTGCTGAGCCACCCATGATTTAAGGAAGTGTTCTGAAAACTTTGACCATTTGTTGTACGAAATTAATACTTATTTATACCTGTTACCAAACCGAAAATGTGAAATGCACAAGAAGTTAACATTACTTGGTATCTTAATAAATTTTATGTTTTTATTTTTGGGCAGGCAGATTAAAGCAATTTAATTAGCCAATAATTCTTTTAGAAGATCTAATTGGTTAAAAAATTGGGTAAAAAAAGTATTTGCCTGCCGGAAAAAATGTAAACAAAGCTTATAGCAAGTCATCTATAAGAATTACTTACATATTTCTTTAAATTTTAAGAAAGACCTTCTCATTTACTTTCTAAAAGCAGTTAAAGGTACTTATATTCTCAGCCTCATATTTCTTATAACATGTTTCTTGTTCCTAAACTGCTTCTTGGACTAAGCACACTTATGAAACCCAAAATTTTAGTAGGATCTGAAGGGAAATCCCTTTGATGCAATAGTAGGCTGCAGACTCCAGTTCATCGGATCATAACAGTTATAATAGAGATGCGCAATTGCCACATAACATCACAATTTACTGACCTGGTCTGCAAAATACACGCATACTAGCGAAGGCTTGTCAATCATAAATTACTGGGAAGCTTCAGATGCTTCGTTAAAATTGACGTTAAAAATTATAGTCTAAACTGAGGGGTTGTGGGTTGGGAAGGAACACACAACCACCCAGCCCCACCCACAACCACCCAGCCCAGTTACGATTAACTAGCCACCTTTTAAAACACATTAAAACTGAGAATATAATATAATATACGTATAAGGGGATTGATAAATGATCATGAAACTCAACACCGTGTTGCGTGACTTGTTTTCATGTCACGCAGAAGCTGAAAGATTAACGTCTTTATGAAATATTATGCAAAATATGTGATTTCACAAAGTGGATAAAAATATTGACAGAAGAAACTAAGTTGTAACAATAATACGATTATAAAGGCTTCGTAGTTAAATTGAATTACTTATGCTTGCGCTGTAGTTTAAATAACATTAAAATTATTATTATAGGTTTGGGAATAGTATGCTTTACGAAACTAAAATGAAATGAGAACTTAATGAGCACAAAGTTTTACGTAAACGCCATCTTTTCAACCTCGAATCCAATTAAACAAAAAGATTAATGTTATTTATAACGAGTATTCGTTTTATCTATTTGGCAGACATGCTTATGGTCGCCATTATTTCAGTTGATTGCAATTTGTACACGCGTATTGTTTATAAAAGCTGTGTATTATTCTAATTTGAATTTACTTTTTAAGAAATAATCAACGCCAAAACATGATGGCCGCTACAACGCAACAACAACATGAAAAGAAGAAGTGCGATGAGGAAGAAGTCGTACACTACAATCAGCAACGACGAAAAAGTGAAATTGAACTGCACGGAGGAGATTACAACGCTTCACCGCCGAGAGTAAAACAAAATTTTATGATTAGATGGAATTCTGAAGTTCCGCAAAATCAAACTTCCCGCATTCGAAATTTTAAAAAGCAAAAAAGTCTTTGCACAGAGAACTATTTCAGTACCGACATTGAAAATGCATCGAAATATCAAACACAAAGACGTGCTTCCGCGTCTGATTTAGAAATTAAACATTTTCAACATGCTTTGAATGTGGGTGCGTTTAAAAGTGAAGCTGAGAGGAGTCGAAAGCAAAGAAGAAAAAGCTTTGAAAAATCAAAAAGAAAAGGAAGCCAGGAGTAAATCGCATGGACTAGTTTCTGTGCAGCGATCTTCTTAGTTGAGTAAACGATATATTTAAATATCAGAAAGACATTATTATGATAAACAAACCGTGTTGGTCAGCCACACTTTTGAGCTAAATACATATCGTTGCTGCATCTGATACCGTTAGAAGTCTTACTTTTTGGAAACTACATTCCTACTCTCCTTTTATATAAATCATGACAATATAAAGAATTGTATATAAGATAAAAAAAAACGAAATCAATTTTGCATTGATGAAGTGTACAGTGTTCAAGTTGTAGAAACATTTATTTTCATTTTTTGGTTTAACTTTTATCAACAAGTGTTATTTGAATAACCTTCTTTATTGTAGAATGCAGTCGGATTTCAAAAACTACCGCTTTTTTCTGCAATCATAATTTTTTTGTGTTTTTAACTCAAAATCTCCAGTTTTTACGATAAATAACTCCAGACTGTTTTGGTGTGTTTGTTTTGGTTAGTTTTATTTGTGTTTTGTTTTGCTTTGTTGTGTTGTGTTTTGTGTTTCGTGTTTCGTGTTTTGTGTTTTGTGTTTCGTGTTTTGTGTTTCGTGTTTCGTGTTTTGTGTTTCGGGTTTCGTGCTTTGTTTTGTGTTTTGCGTTTTGTGTTTTGTGTTTTGTTTTGTTTTGTTTTGTTGTTTCTCTCTGGTTTGACGTAAATTATTTTGTAAGCGTATTAAAGTGTGCTTCCAGCACAGTTTAAAACGCAGCATACTTCACCTGCGCCTCTGAGAAAGAACTGTGGACGCTTCTTTCGAAGTTTGAAAACGTTGCTTCAATATTTTAGTGAAGGGTTGCAGCATGAGATGTAAGCTACTAATACATTTATATATGTTTGTGTGTTTATTTTTGAATCTGACGTGCTTCCTCTTCAGTTTACTCTTTCGTGTGACATTTGACCGTGGATTTGTCTAGGTACATCACAAATCATGCGAGCAACTTGTCAGGTATGTTGACCAAATTAGCCTCATAACTAGTCAGAACTGCATTGAAAACGTTTCAAAATAATACACCTGCACTGTATATTGTATAAGCGCCCCTACACGATAGAGCGCCCCTGCAAGTGAGCGCCCTTTCTCAATTTTAGTGGAAGATATTTAATAAGAATTTTTACGAATGAGCGCCCCTCTATTTTATAAAAGGTCCTAATTTGCTCGGAGGGCCGCTTATTTGGAAATTATTTAATTAAGTCAAATTAATTTTCATTTTCTAATGGTACCCTGTTACAAAGGTTTTCAGACATGTGTTTATGCTCATTTTCATCTTTATTTGCGTAAAAACATAAAAAAAATTGATGTATATTATTGATGTATTAATAAGCGCTCTTGAATTAAGCGCAACTTAAATACAAAGCAAAAGAACCTACAACAGATTAATGCAAATTCAATGAGGAGATTGGCACTTACAATATGGTGCTATCGGCACATCTGGAGTTCTCTACTGACCACGAATCTACTTGTGTGACAGGCAGGCAAGCTAGAGCAATGCTGTACCTAACTCTGGTCGTAGGAAAGGGAAGAAAGAGGGGAGAGTCAGCCGTTAGAATGGAATCTCAAAGAGCGGAAACGACGTTCTCATCGGAATTTGGTTGGTCGTCAAGGAATCAGTCAATTTTATCAAATCATGGTTTTAAAAAATACTTTTGTACTGTAATAGTTTAACCACGTTGAATTATCTAACCTCCTTAATTCTTTGTGGGAAATTCTCGAACGAGACATTAGAAAAGAATCTATCTGTGTACCAACCAATCATCGTCACCTGATTCACAGTGTACTGAAGTATAAAGAAGTCCATTATTAGCGCGCTCTTTTATGATCCCACCTTGGACGAACTTCAAGTGAGTAGTTCTAACCTTGGAGCCAATGGTGAAGAGACATACTACTTTATATTTTTAATTAACCATTGACAACAATAAAAACAACAACAACAAATAAACTTTCTTGTAATATATTGTTATTCCGATTACAAAAAAAAAAGAATTGACAGCGACAATGCACAGCATTTCTTAAATTTATATCATCTTTTCTCATCGTAATATTTTGTAAACTGTAAAGAAAGCGATTGCAATGTTTCCTGATTTCTAAGATTTCGGGAAACAAGGTTTCTTTTCGGATTCTTCAGTGCAATCAGTGCGTAAATTACGCGCATGCACTGTTTGAAGCGCGTCTAATGTATATTCAACAGTTAAATACTGTTCTTTCTCTCTCGCAACAAGCTGTTATCATTAACTCGTGTGAATCAACATGGAAGATATTGAGAATAAGATTCAAAGCATTGTGGACAATGCCCTCTTAAAATACCAAGAACAAACACTGACGGTTACTTCCAAAGTAGCTGAGAAGATTGCCAGCGACCTCCTGGCCAAACAAAGGAAAGACAATGAAGCCCTTCACGATGACATGGAACTGTAGACTCATACTGTGGACCAAAAAAGTAAAGGTAACAGGTCACAATTCCACTTTAGTCGGCAACTTAATTCTACCCTAACTAAGATCGATCGTTAAATCCAGGAACCTGGAATTCACTCAAAAAACCTAAGGAAAGGTAAGAAGTTAATACGCAAACGTGAGAAACTGATAAGATTGGCTGGCAGAGAAAATTGGGCTACAGTTAATGAGTACTTCTTAAGCGACGATATGGCCTCAGACTCTGACGAGGAGAAAAGGATAAACAGGACAATAAGATCAGCCAACGCAAAAATAAAAAAGAGAAAGAAATCCAGAAGTGATAAGAGACGATAATGAGACGATAAGTATAATGCGCATAATCCTTTTAAGTGGAATTACAAAGGTTATTCTAAGCAAAGTTGTTGGGGTTGTGGTAGGATAGGACATTTTTATTTGCAATGACCAGTTCAAGTTCCTTCAGACATCCTGGTTCTTTAACCAGGATATATAAAAGTGAACTAATACTTTTTTGTTACATGTTGTTGTAATTTTTGTTGATTGGATATGCGTTGAAATTTAGATATATATACTCCGAAACGAGCAAATCGCATGTTTTTATTAGGGATAAAGTCGGAGCATCAGGAGACTACGGAAAGCGTGTTATCGGAAACTATCGAAAAAAATACAAATTCTGGCGAAGCGACTTCGTAGCATCACATCAGTAGCATGGTTAAACATGGATATAGATTACCCTTTTCTTCAAGACAAATCCCCTCTTTCTACACCAATAACAACGCGTCTAGTCTAAAACACAGCGATTTCGTTGAGACCAGCATAAACGAGCTTCAACATCAAGGTTGCATCGAAGGGGTGAAAAGTATGACATTTTGCTGCAACCTTTGACAGCTGCTGAAGAGGAAAAGTTGGGATTAGTAATAGATTTGAGGCATGTCAAATTTAAATTTTCAAAGTTTAAATATGAGGATCTAAAAATTGCTAGACAGCATCTCGAAAAAAAAATACTATTTTACTACTTTTGATTTAAAAAGTTTCATTATGACACTTTCTTATCACCATGTTTCTCTATTCATGACGAAGACAAAAAATATTTGGAATTTGCATGGACATATAAAAATGGCACAACAAGACTTTCTTAATTCAAAGTTTTACCTTTTGGCTTAGCCAGCGCATGCTACTGTTCTACTAAGCGTACTAAACCTTTTGTGAAAAAATGAAGAAAACAAGGAATATGGAATGCTATGCACTAACATGACGGAATTTAGTCAACAAAAAGTTTTTACTAGGCAAAACTGCACCCTGATATTGTAAAGAATGATTTAAGAAAAGCCGGACTAACAATAAACGTAAGAAATCAAGCCTTATTTTAAAACATAGCTTGACTTTAATATAGATACAAGCACGATGAAGTTTTCTGTATCTTCAGAAAAAATCGAACATTCGTTTATCTTACATCAAAATTTATATAAAAGAGATTTCGCTTCTCCTAAAGAAGTTTCTAAGGTTTCAGGCAGAATTATCTCCATGCAGATAGCTATCGAACCACTATTGTTTACACGTCAAATGTATGCTTTCATTGACGGATTTCAACCGGCGCGAAATACCCATGTTCACCAAAAAAGTAGTTGTTTTTGTGTTTGTCAGGAAGATGTGAAAAAAGAAGCGGTGCTTATTTGAACGTGGCGCATTTTCGTTCCCAGACCTCTTTGAGGGCGTCTACTAAAGAGAATTGAGAATGAAAAATGCAATTATTTAAAAAAATAGTGCGCTTAATCGACCATTAGCCATTTACCATACATAATGACCTCATCCTAAGCCTTTGTATAAGGATCCTGGGACGAGTTTGTATATATAAGAGATTGTGATGAGAAGAGACAACAGAACGAAGGAATAATTTATTAATTTTACTTATTTATTTTTAAAAAAAAAATTGCTTAAATATTACTTAAACTAATCAACAAAAAGTTAAAAGAAAAAAGTTTGTCGATTTATATTTTTCTATTTTTTCACATTTTCTTGGACAATTAATTTTTTATTTCAAGTTTTCGCCGCTCTAAATTCTAAAATTACGCGTCCTGTTAATGATGCCGGAACAAAATTGATCTCAGTTAACACTTAGAATTATAATGATTGTAACATTTGCCCGGAGTTAAAATTCGTCCCGGACTGTGTCATCTTGATTTCGGAATCAGAGATTGATATATATATATAATAACTATGAAAAGCTTGAGTAATTATTAAAATTTTACACTTAACATTAGCAAATTTTCCAGTTTGTTCATTGACAAGTTCCGGGAGAAATTTTACGGGAAATTCCCATTATAAATTTGATGAAATATGTCTGCTTTATTTTACAAACAGGAAGTTACGTGTACACAAAATGTGCCCAGTCATGCGTAACGTTATTTATTTTATTTTAGATTTCAAAAAGGATTTACAGATTATTCTGATGCAATCAACACGCTGGAGGTAAGTTCTTGTGTGTAAGTGGTCGCAAATAAAAGGTGTGAAAAGTGAGAGCTTAATAAGAATTTAAGAGAAAATGGATTCAGTAAAAAAAAAACTTCTCTTGAAACCTAATTCTGCTCCCACTATTAAATAAATGTTGTTTTAAAATTAAATGTTTTTTAAAACGCGTTTGCTGTTCAGCTATTGAACCGTGACGAAAATCGAGTTTTTCAGTAAAATAATCTACAGTGTATTGAATTTGTATTTTTAAGTATTTAAGTCTTATTTCCTCCTAAAATTAAAGGTTAAATATTTTTACCCTTATCTCAGGATATATCAGGCCTAAAATATCTGTCGAGATGAAAAAGGAACTGAAAAGATTTATACTGTTTTTGTATTTTGTATACAAAAATATGAACGCAATCCAGAGCCGAAGTTAAATCAGGGGAGCATGTCTCCAGAAATTTTGCTATATTATAATTTTTTTTATGTTTTTAAGTGGAAAAATTCCTTGTTTGTCATACACGTGTAGCTAATAGCTTGGTGTTATGGGGCTGTTTTTATAGCAAGAGAACGCTTTTTTACATTTGTTGAGAAAGATGCTTGAGCTTAGTCATTGTTATATTACATTTACGCAGAATGACAAATTTGTGAAACATACTAATATTTGGAATTGTGCGCTCAATGGGCACGCCAGCTAGGCATGCTCGAGATAAATTAAAAACAAATCTTTTTTGTAACTCGTGTTGAGAATGCTTATCGCTATTGTCCACAAAAGTCGATATAAAAACACGATAATGTAAAAAAATAAATTTTGTCGTGCTGGAAGTCTCCGTTGATAATACGAAAATATATTTTTTTAAAACATCCTATGCATTATTCTAAAAATTAATCAAAATCGTATTAATCAAAATCATTTAGGGCAATGTTTAGCCGTGAGGCTACGGTTAGCCTCGATGAGACGAAAATTGCGGATTTGACAGGTCAGATCATCTAAAAACAACGCAAACTACTGGTAGCTTTGTGGTAAAGCATTCGCTTCCAGTCCGGGTTTTAACCCCAGCGTTATGCCAGAGACAATAAAGTATGGATCTATCCTTTCTGCTTAGTGTCCCGCTATTGTGGTTGCACGCCTTTTGTAACTCAAATAGGAGCTTTAAATGATTAGGGCAGGACCCTCGTTGATAGCAGTTATCGACAGGAATTGAAAAGATTATTCTGGGTAAACAATTTCAATAATAATAATAATAATAATAATAATAATAATAATAAGTATTTTAAAATTTAATTATAAGTTTTTAATGATATTTTTCCTAATTATTCAAGTAAGGTCGAATGCTCCAGCTAAACATGTTTTCTCTGAATATAAGCAAATTTATCAAAAAAAAATGTTATTTGTAACAATTCTGTTACAAGTAAAAGTTTAAACTTTTTTTAATTAAACTTTTTTTAGCTGTTTTTAATTAAATGCTAAAAATTTATTCAAATTTTAAACAAAAAAATTATAAGAAAAGTATTTGTTGATGAATATTTTTCTATTTGCTTTACATGTTCATAGTCCAGTTAGGTTCATTTTTATATCGTTCGGATAGCAGACTAATAAAAAAATTCAATACAGCCTGGAGACGAGATTGATGTTATGTCAATTTCCCGGATGCTTGTTACTTATTTATGAAATGAAAATTACTAGTCTTGTTACCAGCTTCTAAATTAAGTGTTTTCTCGATTTGTACGGAGGTACTAATTTTAACTATTTTATACCCTTGTACAATTTAGTCGTTCGTCTATCTTAGTGTCAGTGTCAGTTTAAAAGTAGCCGTCTCAACAAGTGGCAATTCGCTAAGTGCGAGAATATTACATTAACTTCACAAATCTCTCAGTTTGCCTTCATTTGGCGCATTTTAAAACTTGAGTTTTAACTGGAAACTATATATTCCAAAATGTTTGGGTTATTTTTTTTTATTCAAGCTTCTTTCCTGGTGTCAAGTAATTGATGCATGAATATTTACCTAACAGTTTTCGACTTTTAAATGTGTCTTTTATAAAAGTAGGGGAGGTCCTGAGGTGTGTGATGTTGAAGCAATGTCGAAACCAGAGCCTATAGCTACTTGTTTTTTTATATTAGAAACTAGTTTATAATAATGTCGAAGCAGAAGTTTGGACAACAATTAAAAAATAAATCAAAAACGTACTCGGTCTGAATTCCTTCGTCATAGATTAAGGCTGTTTTTCACTTCAATAAATTTTTCCACGGAACGAAACGGACAGGAAAAAAAGCTTCTGAGCATGCGTACTTAATTTCCTAAGAATTGCTCAAGGTATGTTTACTTTCTGTATGGAAATATGCGCAATACTATGAAGTGGAGATTACCAGGAGGAAATGTTTTGTTCTGTCCTGTTTTTGTCTGTTTCGTTCCCCAGAAAATTTTCCTGAAATGGAAAACAGGCTTAAAGAACAAAGTAATGCGATTTTAGAATTACTAAAAAACAATTAATTCTAACAGTTTTACAATGAGACAACTTCAGCACTACCTTTGAGGTGAAGGTGGTGTAGTGGTAGCGCTGTTGACTTGTAATCGAAAGGTTACAGGTTCGAGTCTACATTCCGCGCAATTTAAATGTAGTGTTGTTAGCCCATTACAGAACCATCTACTAACCGCTATCCGGCTTGTGTGGCACGCAAGCAAGTTGGAGCTATGCTTTAAGTATCTCTAAGGGGTAATGTAGCTAGTTACCTTCGGAGGGGATGAAGAGCCAGCTGTTAGAACGGATTACTCGAAGACCTTAAACTTTCCGTTCCTTACTTACGCTTACCCCAATGCTTGTTGAAATATCCAGTGTCACAAAATAGAAAGGGCTCTCATTGTAAATGATCGATTAAGCTTTTGGACTTATTTTTAAAATCACTTTAGAGAATATGCTTATTCTGAAGAAAGGGTTTATTAATTTTTTGCAAAAATATAAATGAATATTTTAAAATAATACCTTGTATTATTTTTTAAAACTAAAGTTAATTGTATATTTATTTTCATCAAATGACTGGAGTATTTGGTCAACAAGTTAGACAATGTTCAGTAACATATGCTTGTTGAAATCCAAACTGTTTTTCATATAAAATGTTATGCTCTAAAAGAAATTTATATAATCTATTGTACCTGATTCGTTCAAGTAATTTTGAGAACCAGAGTAATACGGATATTGGTCTAAAGTTTCTTGGTAACGAGTCGTCTCCAGTTTTAAAAATTGGAGATACTCGTGCTATTATATTGTTGCTTGGGAAAAATACCTTCTTTTTAGAGATATCGAAAAAATGTGTTTTAGTGGTTCAAATAGTTGATCTTGACAGTTCTTAACTACATTTATACTAATATCGTCATACCCTGGATTTTTGTTAGTTTTAAGAGAGAGGAAAGCATCAGTTATTTCTTTATCAGTCAATGTTTCTTGCTTCATGTTTTCTTGATTTCTGTTTACATACGCGTCAAATTTTCGCTGAGTGTTTGGAATTGCTGATGCAAGTTTAGGTTCGACATTAACGAAGAATTTATTGAAAATTTCAGCTATTGTTTTAGCGTCTGTTATTTCTTCACCATTTGAAATCAGTCTCCTTGTGAATGAACTTACTGTCTTTTTATTTCCAAAACTTCTTTTATAATTTTCCATGTTTTCTTAATGTCAAACTGATACTGTTTTAGTCGATCTGCATAGTGTTGTCAAATTTTAGTTTAATAGATTCGAATAAGGTTTTATATGCTTTATAATTATCCTCGTTCAACATAGTTCTCTTTTTAAGAAATTTATCGTATAATTTTTGTTTCCGCTTTGACGACTTTATGAGCCCTCTTGTCATCCACGGACATAGTAAAGAATTAGATTTTGCTTTTATTTCTTTTATTGGAAATGTTTTATCATATAATGAGAGAAATAATTTAATAAATTTGTTGTAGGCTATGTTTGCATCACTTATATTTTTGATATGACCAATCTACGTTACTTAATTTTTCTTTGAAAATTGCAATTGTATTGTCATTTTTACTTCTTTTATATTTTAATTGCGAGGTTTACTTTACGATGGCCCCTGTGGCTCACTTCTCTTCTTAGTCAAAGCGCTTCTCTTCTTTCCTCCAAAATCTTCCTTCTTCCGTTCGAAACGCTTCTCCTCCAAAGTGAGAAACACTTTTCTTCCATGAACTCAAAAAATTCCCAGACCCAATTCCGGTCCGGAATATTGATTGAGCTAGATTTCGCTAAATCACGTTTTTTGAATAAATGACCGACCGTGACCTCCAGGTTTTTTTGCGTTTTTCATATATTAGGGAGACGAGAGTGAATAACTGACGTATCCGTTTAAGGCATTCGTTTATCTTTTTTAATACGCACTTTCTTATAAGAATACCAGAACTTTAACAAGGCTGGCCATTATTTCCTTATTGTTCTGAACAAAATACGGATTGTTTTAATCTAAAATCCTAACCTGACATTTTTGAAAGGAAATGTGCTTTGCTTAGTTGACACCACCATGATTTTGAGGACTCTCGGTAGCCATCTATTTTGCCATTTATTGTGTTTCTTGATAAATAAAATTAATTACTTTGCTACTGATCTGAATTGATTTGTGATATTATTTTATTCATGCACAAGATTCGGGACCTGCTACAGTATTTTAACAACAATATTTTTATTTGTAAATTGAGCACGTGTTAGCCAAGTATGCTTCTTGCGAAAAATGAAAAAAATTATACAGACCATTGGTGTAAAATTGCGGACCAGATTTTTAAAATTACTTGTGAAGAGAAAGTTTGGGGCCACATGCAGTAAAGTGTTAAATGCAGAAGAGAAGTGTCAAAATGCAGTAGAGAAGTGTGAGAATACAGAAGAGAACTGTTCGGATCATAGAAGAGAAGTGTTTTTAAATTGGAAGAAACGTGAGCCATAGGGGCCATCGTATTACTTGCTGAGATCGCGTGATCACAAAAATTGGAAAATGGTCCGGGATATGAGTCTTTATGATACCTGCACTTGTTTTACCATCTAGATTTATATTAGATAACACGTGGTTAATTAAAGTGACACTCCTTCTTGTTACTCTAGTTGGCTTGTTAACCAGAGGAAAATAACTTCTTTCGAAAATAAAATGTATAAATTTTTTAACTTTTGCATTTGTTTCGTGATCTAAGAAGTTTTAGGGGGATTTTCACGAAGCGAATTAAACTGCGAATTCGATGGTCAATTCGCTTTTTAATTTTCACGAAAAAATAAATTAGGCGCCAAATTCATTGTTTACATTAGTTAACCGCGTTCCCTTAAGGTTCAAGTCACCTACAATATAGATTGGTTTGTTATTCAGAACAGCAAGTCTGAGTAAATCTTTCAAGTACAGTTGACTCTCTCTATCTCGACTACCCTCTATCTCGAACATCTCTCTATCTCGAACCAAAGTCTCGGTCCCTTGGACATTTGTGTAGGCTCTAAGCTATTTTCCTCTCTTTATCTCGAACCTCTCTATCTCGAATACCTCTCTATCTCGAACCAAAATCTCGGTCCCGTCTGACTGTTTCTCTCTCTATCTCGAACTTTTCCGGATTTAAGAACCTATTTCCACTAAAAATCGAATTAAAATGTTCCATTTTCGAACGGAAATGTTTGACGTTCGAATTCTAAAGTCACTCACAAAACATTGTTTACAGTGTTTTGAACCAGAAACCTTCTTGAGGTGAAGATGTCGGCTTTAAAAAGAAAACTCAATAACGTTTCTTTAATTCAAAAATGTCAAATAATTCGGGAAATCGAGAAAGGAATGTCAAACAAGGAGGCAGCAGAAAAATACAATTTCAACTTGGATGAAAAAAAAACATAAGATCCTACAAAGCTTGGAAGAACAAAAAACCGCGTCTGGTTCGAAAAAGGTTCGAGGCTGTGATTATGAGCAGATAGACAAGGCTGTTTTCAAATGGTTTACTGTTCAAAGTAGCCAAAACATTCCGATCGATGGCAATTTGATAAAAGAAAAGGCACTCAGTTTTGCTAAAAACTTTGATTGTTCAAGTTTCAAGGCAAATGGAAAAAAAGGTAAATAACATAGTTATAATTTTCATTTCGTGTATAAAAACAACGTGATTACATATCAAACACTAAAATTACAGCTTCTGTTTTTTCAAAATCTCTACCATTGACTTTTGCCCGGATAAGCTTAGAACACAGGGGACCTGCATTCCATCACCATCTCCAAGATCAACTGCCTTTCCAGTAACAGTTATATCACATCTCCCAAATTGATCAGCATGGAGAAAATAAAATATGGTTTTAGCAAACTTTCCATTTTCTCCTAACGGCAAATGTCCGACTAGTTTCCCATCTTTTTTAACGGCTACAGCGTATTTTTCGACAGGGTTGTGAGGTTCCATTTCTCCTTGTAGTTTTTCTTGTTGGACTGGTGTCCATAAACTTTTGTAAACATGGTACCCTTTTATGTAAGATGTAATGTCAGTGGAAGACAAAACGACGAGTGGCATATTTTCAGTTAATTCAATTTCTTGTCCCAGTAAATTTATAGCCATATTGTTCATTACAGATTCTACTACACTCCACGTGTTCAACAATATAATTTGTAAACAGATAAGAATCGAATCGAACCAATCTTAAAATTTATGTTCGATTGTGTTATGTTCGATTAATATTAAGGGCTGCTTTACACAGCATTTCCTTGAAAGTTATCGGTGGTGAATGTAAGTCAGTTACAAATCAAATGACAAGCTCCTGGAACGAAACCACGCTCCCAACCATTCTGTCGAATTACAAATTGGAGGACACTTTCAACGCAGACGAATTTGGTTTGTTTTACCAATGTCTTCCCGAGAAAACATACCACCTCAAAGGAGAAAAGTGTTCTGGGGGGAAGAAGAGTAAGTTGAGATTCACTGGAATGGCCGCAGCAAGTGCTACTGGAGAAAAGTTGCCAATGTTCGTCATTGGCAAATCAAAAAAACCTCGCTGCTTTAATAACATCAAACATCTCCTTTGCCAATACACATCACAAAAGAAAAGTTGGATGGACAGTGAAATATTTGAAAACTGGGTCCGGAAACTGGACCAAAAGTTTCGTGTAGACGGAAGAAAAATTGTTCTTATAATCGACAACTGTCCAGCACACCCATCGATCTCGAACTTAACAAACATTCATCTCGTTTTTTTGCCCCCTAACACAACGTCTGTGTTGCAACCGATGGACCAAGGTGTCATACGAAGTCTAAAAGCGCATTACCGAAGGAGAGTTGTACGTTTGCTGTGCAGTGCTTTGGAGAACAACAAACCTTTGCCAAAGATTTCAATTTTAAGCGGAATGAAGATACTGGCTGATTCTTGGGAGGCTGTAACTAAACAAACCATCATCAATTGTTTTAAGAAATTGGAATCTCTTCTACAGGACAACAGGATGCTATTGCTGATTCGGATGACCCATTTAAAGATCTTCAAGAAAGTTTGGATGATTTAAGAGAGGCTGATCCATCATTGGTACCAAATGATCTCAGTGCTAATGATCTTGTGACCTTGGATGATGAGGTTATCGCAACCGCCCCTCAAATCTCTAATGAGGATATCATTGATGAATTTCGGAAATCTCAGGACGACGAAGCTGAAGACGATGGCAGTGACATGGAGGATGATTCATTTGATATAGTTGTCGAAAAACCATCAAGATCAAAAGTCGAGTGTAGTATTGATCTTTTGAAAGATCTAGCAATGTGTTGCGAAAAAGGCAATGAAATGCAAATGCTTATCTCCAAATTCGAAAAAATGTATAATGAAGACAGAGTGGCATCACTTAAACAAAAAGACACAACCGATTTCTTTAAATGAAGCTGTAAATTTATTTTATGTATTTATTTTAAAAGAAGTCTTGTGCATTGAATATTAACATTTTAACATCTCTCATTGACCTCTATCAACTCCCGATACACTGAAGGTTAAAAATACGTTTTTTACGAAAAAATCCAATTTTTGTCAATTTTTCTCTATCTCGAACTTTCTCTATCTCGAACAAATTTTCTGGTCCCTTGCGAGTTCGAGATAGAGAGAGTCAACTGTAGTTATGAAATGGTTTATATTTGCCAGCAGGTTTCCTGTATGCAGCATTAATAATAATGTTTTTGGTGGGTTTATTGATTATTTCTACAGAAAATGATTCAACATGCTCATTATTAATACTCAACTCAGAACGCACTTTGAACATTAGAGAATTGTGAATAAAAACACTAACTCCTTCCCAAACACTTTTATCTCTAATTTATATTTTGAGGAGTAATTTGGCAAACTGTAAAGAGAGCTTGTCCAATTATCTTCACGACACCATGTCTTTGTTAAACATATTATTTCAAATTCATGTTCTAAATTTGTCAGAAAGTTTTTAAATTTTTCAAAGTACTTTTTTATACTCTTTATATTTAAATGTAAAATAGAAAAAGAAGTTTTATGATGTAGATTTTGTTTTGCATCATCTACGGTGAAGTACTTTGTATCTGATAAAAGAGTTTAGATTTACGTCCGGGTCTGTTGAATTATCTAAGAGGATATTTTGCAAATTAAAAGATTCAAAAACTAATTTTTCAAAATTTTCTCCTATGTTTTCAGCCATCTTGTGAAAAAGCAAACCATTATCTTGTTGCGTAACGGAAACTTATTTATGTTTTTGGTTTGAAATCCCTAGAAAATACTTTTTCATATTTTAAAATTGCATATTTACCAAGTTCCCTAAGTCTCTGAACTTCAATCCATTTCTCCTTTCTGATAAGCCTTGTTGACGCAGAGAAATCTTCATAAATATAAATACCAGTATTTCTGATCTTCTTTGCATTCATTAATATTGCTTCCTTGTCTTCAGCCACTATAGTTCTGGGACCTGCTTTTTCCGTCATCGGTCGCACTCTGTGTTCTTTCGATTATTATATTTTCCAGATTCAGCTTCTGTTTCAAAAGATTTTTTACCATCTGTTTGCAATCTTCCCAACTTTCTTTCTCATGTTCTTTCAAACTGTCAATTCGAAGATTATTCCTTCGTGATCTATCCTCCATTTCACGAAGTTTTTCCTTCAAATCCTTCAGCTTTTCCTCCCGAGTTTTTATATGTGTTTTCGAGATTTCAAGTTTGTCATCCACCATGTTTTTCTGAACTTGAAGACTATCTGCAATTTCTGTTTTTTCCTTGGAAAGCAACTTAACTTCTTCCTTTAAGTCCTCGAGCTCTTGATTTAGTTTGTCCAGTCTTTGATTCATAATAACTGTGTTGGGGCTTATTTTTTGCATTAAGCCTCGTCTTACGTGCTTTCCTATCTTCATCAAACATTTCCTTAAATATGTTTCTAACCAAAGAAATTGACACGTTCATATCAACCACATCCTTTTATGCCATCCTCATACAATTGTGTTATGTAATATAATATAATATAATATAATATAATATCATGTAATATAATATAATATAATATAATATAATATAATATAATATAATATAATATAATATAATATAATATAATATAATATAATATAATATAATATAATATAATATAATATAATATAATATAATATAATATAATATAATATATAATATGTATAATATAATATGTATTATAAAAAGTTTTTTTTTTATTTTTTACTTTCTCTTACGAATTATACTCAATATACAATAGGTGTATTCATAGACTTACAAACCCTTTGACACCGTAGATCACGAAATTCTAATAAAATAACTCGAATCTTATGGTATCAGAAACATATCACTCAATTGGTTTCGTAGTTATCTCTCTCAAAGAAAACAGTTTATAAGCTATGAAAAAGGTAAAACTGACTATGAACACATACGTTGTGGAATACCTCAAGGTTCGATACTTTAATCTAGCTAATAGCAACAAGGATCTATTCGATTCTGTAAATACAGAACTTATCGATATAAATGAGAGATTCCGTGCAAACAAATAAAAAAAAACGAAACATTCCATTCCGAAATCACATTCCTTTGAAACTACCAAAATTAGCGATAAACAATATAGAAATTGAACGGGAAACAGAAAGTAAGTTTCATGGAATAATCCTAGATGAAAATATTACTTGGAATAAACATATTAAATTGGTAGAAAACAAAATCTCGAAAAATATTGGTATTCTTTGTAGAGCTAAATCTATTTTGAACCAGATGTGTTTAAAAAACATATACTTCTCACTAATTCACTCGTACATAAACTATGCAAACATTGCATGGGCAAGTACACACAGGACCAAATTAAAACCAATTCTGAGCAAACAAAAACAAGCAACTAGGATAATTTACCACCAGGATCATGGCACTCACTCAAGGCATTTAATGAAGAATTTAAAGGCGCTTAACGTTTATCAAATAAATACCTATCAACTCTCAATCTTCATGTTTAAAGTTAAAAATAAGTTAGCACCACAAACATTTCACAATAGTTTTGAGCAAATAAATCACAATTTTCCGACTAGATTTCGTGAAAATAATCTAAGGCAGCCAAAAATTATTACGCAGCGAACTAGTTTTGCTATATCTAAAAGAGGACCACGTCTATGGAATAACTTTTTATACAGAGATTTAAGAAAGTTAACATCATTATGTGTTTTTAAGCAGTGTGTGAAAAATTCTATTGCGAAATTTGAAAACGAAGTTACTTTCTTTTAAACAACACCAAGGAATAATAACTCTTTACCCCAACGAAACTTATGATGGGGCTTGGTGATAAGGCAAAATTGCTTTGCGCAAGCTCCAGTCAGTCTTTTAATTTTTTTCGTATGGTTTAAGATCTTTATTTTACTAGCTGATGTATGTATATATTTTCTATTTACTTTTAAACGATACGAGGAACTTGTATATATAAACGAACTTGTAACTCTCTTTGACGAAAAAAAATACACATTAATTCTTCCACTACTAAAGACTAAAAATAGAAAAGAACGTAACAACAAATATAATCAATTTCAATCAACGTAAATTTTCATTTCCATAGACTATAAACATTTGTGGTGCCGCTTCCGTTATTTCTTCTGGGTTTTAGCCATTTCCCAATTTAATTTGTTTTTCTCACAGTTCGAGATCAGCATAACTAGGTTGTTGTTTTTTGAACCAATAAATATCTTTATCGTCACTTCCATCAATGCCTTAAACAATTTAAATGCAGATCATGTTAGATATTAATTGATTCCATGATATAAGAATCCAGTTCACTTCTGTTTTAAAATACTAGTTGATTTACGTCTTGAACGGTTTGTTCTAGGTTACATCTGGTGCCTGAATATACTTGAAAACAGTCACCGGGGACAAAGTTCCATCTTTTTAACCTGGAAATTTTTGAATAATTTGGCAATAAAAACGACATTATATATATTCCCCTACTCTTTCTATAACTTCTCGACATCACATTTATCCTCTTGAATAATATGAAAGATTTCAACTACTTTTCTGTTAACACAACACTTACACAACATTTCACATATCCTATGTTTTCATACCAATAAAAACAACAACATAAAGCTATCGCTATATTGGAATCCATATCCGCAACAAATAGGTTTTTCATCAAATGTTATAATATCAAGTAGTTGGTATGAACACTTGATTCGTAATCTTCTTGCGCGTATTATATAAGACATATTTGTCATTAAATATCAGTGTCTTTTTGCGCTGGTGTATTTTTACTTCCTTCCAATAAGTTGTGTCGTTTTATGAATTTTATAAACCAAACATTGGTTCTTCAAACGTTTTATCATAACAGTCAGGATCGATACGTTTCAAGTCTCTTCATCAATTAAAACTTTTTTTTTATTTTTTTGACGATTTTTCTTGATACACGTAGTTCCTTCACGGGGCGTTCATTGATTCATTCTAGCAATGTTTCCTGTTTTTCTCGCTTTATTCTTGCGAAAAGTATGGTCAATCGCAAAAAAAGAATTTCGCTTCTTTTCATGAATTTTGTAGAACCACAATTTTTTTGGTAGGGCAAAAGTTTTTCTGCAAGCAGTTATAGTTGAATCCGTTTTAAAAAAAAAATTAAATAAAAAAGTGCACAGAACACCATATACTAGGGAAGAATGTTAAGAAGTTTACTAGAAACGTGTGACTTGGATTATAGAATTGAGTTTCTGACAGTTATATCTATGATCACCCTATTTATTGACATTTGGATATCATTCATTGGACAGAAATTGATATGTAAAACAGACACTCAAGAAAAAGCGATGGAATGATAAAAAAAATATCGGTGTTTTTAAATCAGACGATCCTAAAACGCTGGTTGAACATCTTCTAATCGAAATCACATTTTTTTAGAAACATATTTCTTAGAAACGTCTCCTGAAATTAAGCTCATTGCGATTGTAAATGGACAGAGGAAACTGGAAGTTGAACTCATTGTTTCAGTGAAATATGTTGCTCTTACAACAAAACATTTGCATATGTGTTTTAGGAAAGTTACTCGAAAGAAAACATTCAAAGTTTGATTTACTGTATTAAGAAATATCGCAAACACTGTAAATATGAAAAATGGATTCAATACTAATCAAAATCATGTGTTTTAGTATTTTTCTCTTATCTCCTTAGCCAAAATCAAAATTGCCCATGGGAGGCTTATTTAGGAGTGGAGCCGATTTTTCAAAATAACTTTTAAGATTTATTTGATAGAAGAGCTTTACCGATCATTTTCGGTATGACTGTTTTTTTTTAAACAATTTTTCTTTCGCGTCCGCCTTCTTAAGTTTGTGTCGAAATTTTTGTTTTGTTTTTGTTTTTGTTTCTACGCACTTTCACAAGCTTTACGTGGATAGTACTTGTTATGTTTTGAAATTGTCAAGCATTCTATGATTTATCATGTTTACTTAGAAGATTTCTACAGAAATAAAAATACTTTTTTTGTTTTTGCAATAAAGTAAGAATGATTTCTGATAAACTTAAAAATGCTAAAGGTGTATTTGTTACAGAAAAAAATGAGTGTTGTGGAATTCAACTTTTTTGGCAGTGTTATGCATTTGCAGATGTTCATCGACTTTATATCTATTTTGTATTTCAACTTTTTGTTGTTTTTGATGTTGTTATTGTTGTTATTCTCATTGTTGTTGACGTTGCTTTTGTTGTTGTTGTGGTGTACTTTAGAAAAGTCTTTCTCCTAACATTTATATGAACATATCGAGTGACACGTCTATGTGTATTTAGTTGTCATCCCGCTGAAATGAAACATTTAGTTCGAAAATGTATCACCTTAACGACCAGCATCATGTGTGCTATTCTTTTGGCTGTTTCCATGACAACTGAAGAATGGGTGGTGGGTGAAGATGACTTCAAGAAAGGATTATGGCTGACTGTCACTAAAAATTTAACATGGTTGAAGTACGTTCAAGCTTTTATGTTAGCTTCGTTATCCATGTCAATCTTAGTGAATATTTTGATAGTAGTGGCTTTTATAAAAGATCATCATTGTCTGCTGAATATGATTACAATTTTGACATGCTTTGCAAGTAAGATGTGTTTTTTGTTTCTTATTTTGTTTTACTGTAACAATATTGATTATTTGTACTCCTGCTAATCACTTTTTATTGGTCTGCAAAAATTTCGTTTTAAAGTAAAAAATAATTCGAAATTTCACTTTAAAAAATCTAATCTTTCTGCTCCGAGAACCGAGCTAATGAAGGTCCAAAATTTATGCAGCACCTTACTTTGTTATTTTCAACACCCTACCCAACAAACCGTAACAAATTCTTGACCAGTATATGTAACATTTTTAATACCTCTCCCTCCTCTCCTTAAGTCAATGTTTTCGTACACTGATTTTTATTTCCCATACAATTTTTTTTAAATTTTTGCATGAGCCAGACACGAGACACATTCGAGATACAGTTGACTCACTTGGAAAAATAAAAATGTGAGTATACTTGGGATCGTTCAAAATAGGCATGTCTTCTATATTGTGGTACATTTTATATCTTGCATGGACAGGACACAAGACACAAAAAAGACTGTTGTCGTTTTGTTACTCTGTCACTGATCCTCTCTTTTACGTCCAATACACGTTCGGTCGCAAATCTCAAAAAAAAAAATTTTTCTGTTACATAACAAAGGAGATCTGTTCATCCTCCACACTCCTTCATTTGGCCTGGAGACCGGGTTTAATTTTTTTTCTCCACCGGGAAATCGGAATAGTTGAGGTGAGAAAAACTACGCTGGGTCGCAAAAGAATTTCCTCCTGACTGAACTTTTTGAAATTCGGGAAATTCTCTGTTGTTAAAACGCGCATGGCCTCACTCACCCAAGCAAATATAATTAACTCCTGTACATTTTAAGAGGGTACGTTGCGACCACGCTGGCTTTGTGCTTATCTAGCGAATTATTTTCTGTTAATTTGTTGGATTTGAATTTTATGAATTTGTTCTGGCACATTAGTTTGCGTCTAAGCTTTCGTATGAGAGAAACTGAATTTTAATGTCCTCAAAGTAAGCTCAGTTAACTAGACTAGCTTTCATTCCCTACTTCTATTTTACACCAATTTATTGTTTCATTATTTTAGGTTCTTTGTTAACTGGCTCCATCTTCATATACCGTGATTACAATGATTGGACAAACCAAAAGAATGCAACGTTCGGAATTTCAATGCATGTTGCCATGGCAGCAATGATATTCTCATATTTACTGTTGCTGACATTGGTTTATGTGTATATATGTGGCAGTGGACGTGTGACGCCATTACATCTGACGCACTTACATGCTGTCGAAGACAGAAATGACGCGAATACAGATTTAAGTACATTAAGAGAATATGGCACGTAAATACAGCGACTGAAAACTGTTGCGAATTTTTTTTTGTTACAATAATGTTAGATGTTGAAGAAACATGGCTGAATGGATCCACTTATCAACCAAACAGATGTTGTAATAACACGGCAGAAATCTTTCTTAAGGACAGAGTTCCTCGTTGAAAAACTATAAATGAAATGTACATATTTGTTAAATATTATTTATCAAGCTGTTTTGTTTATGGATCATCTTTCATGGAACCTCAAATCTCTTGACCCGTATCACCATAAAAAAGAAAACACGATATTTTTTTATTCGTGCAATTATTCATTTTATTCGCATACACTATCAATTTGATTAATATTATTATGGTTATTATTAACACGATATTTGGTTGCACATGTAGAGGCGTTGGCTATATGGTGGAGATAGACGAGAAGTGAAGGTGGTTACATTGTGGAGATAATTAAAAAGATAAGGTGGTTATATTGTGGAGATTTTCAGAAAAAATAAAGTAGGTTACGCTGTGGAAAGCAAAATGGATTGTTTCCAAAGGAGAGGATTGATCAAGCAAATAACAATTTTTAGGTTCCGTTGGAGAGTGTATAGTTTCATTCTCGGTGTAAATTGGTTGTTTTGGGCGTATATAGAGTTTGAAATAACAGTATCAAGTTATAGTTGGGGCGGGAGCTAACTGACTGTATCGTCTGTCGAAGGTTGGGGAGTGACTATCTGGTTTAGATTTAGGTTAGGGTGAAGGTTTCGTCTATAAAATCAGGTTTAAGTTTTATGTAGTTGGGACAGGACTTTTGGAAGAAAACATTAGAGGTAGAGGTAGATAATAAAAAGGTTTATATGCGATGATAATTAGGGATTATATGAATTTGGACTTCGAGATCTGTGGCACTGTGTAAGAAAGAAAAAGGAAGGGACTGAAATAAGGCATGAACATGTTAAATATGTGGTAAGGTTTGATGAAAGTTTAGTTGATGAAAGAGGTCAACATGCAACCAAAATATCTTACAAAATTATTTCTGCTTTCACGCCAGTAGAATCCTGAATATCAAGCTTGTTGTTTTGAAGGCTACACAAACGAATTTTAAATTTAGCTCTTTCTTGAAGTTGGAATAGACACTGCAAATTTTTTGATAAACATGGCTGCTACGGCTTTATATTAAAAAAAAATTTAAAAATGTGCATAAAAAATGTAAACTAACGCAAAAAATATTAAGAATAAAATTCTCAGTTGTTTGTTTTGATACTTCATACTTCTAATAATCCACACAGTTGTAGCTTAAAAACGTCTGAATGTGATGTCAATTATGATATCAACGATGACAGTGACATTTTGTCCTTATTTAGATGTCAGATTATTTAAACCGTTTGAAAGATAAACTTTAAACCATTTGAAAGATAAACATTAGCATCAAAAAATTTTAGCAAATTTAATAAACGGTTTGCTGCATGCTGTAGCTTTGTTGGTAATCAGTGTCCATTTCATTTCTTGCACCTGGAAATTCTTTTGATTTTCTTAAAAGTTTTGGTTTAGAATGTTTAAAACTTGTGTCCGATCGATTTGATAAAACGCTACTTGCTTTTGATTCGCCGTCACTATCAAATGACGCGTCATTATAAGAGCGGTTGTGTCGGCGATTTTTGTCATGTGATCTTTTAGTACGGCTATAGGCTGAGTCTTCAAACTCTTGTTCACGTGATTCCATTGTGTTATCGCCGTAATAGATTCCTTCGTTGTTTGACGTTGCATGGTATTTCGCGAGTAACTCTGGAGGTGGGACTAACTTTTGAACTGTTATCTCTTCCCTATCAGGATCATAGAGATGCAACCAGAATACACATCTTTGAGAATGATCCACTCCTACTGGTACCTTCGTCTTTCCCATTCTGTGGATATTGGTGATCCAGTCGTTATTTTCTGGCTGGAAGTAACGAGTGCATACGGTGTAGTAAACGGACTCAGTTTCTTGACTGCTGTTATTTTTCGCGCTAACATTATTTTTGCTTTGGATTCTGTTGTTGTTGTTAGTGGAGGAGATATATTCTTCGTTTTGGTAAGAATTATTTTCTTGTTCGTTACTGCGCATACGCTGTTGTTGACTTGAATTTGATTGGTATCCATATTGAGAATCTCGGCTTTGTGAGTAATATGAATTATTGTATTCATGTTCATAAACCGATTTTGTTAATCTATTTTTTGCAGTGTCTGTTATTTTATCATCCTCTCCTTCTTCCATGCACAAAGTGATAACTCCACCTTTCGCCGTCACTTTTATTGATTGATATATGTCTTTCTCGTCCGGTGATGCAGTTTTTGTTTCGGTTCTTTGTTTAATAACTTGCTTTCGTTGTTCCAAATTTCTCTGATCTTTGCGCGATAAATTTGTGTAAGCTTTTGATTGAACAACATCCCTGCTCTTTCTCGATTTCCTCGATTGATTGGCCTGATTGTATTTTGCATCCCTGACCACGTGACTACCGCTTATTATTTTGACATCTGAACCGTTATGGTACTCGACCACGTGACTTTTTTGAGGCTGTTGGTGCGTGACAGGCAGGAACGTTTCTTTAAGCTGCTGCTCCTGGATAGGGTAGGTTTTTCTCGCGTGCTCAAGAAATGGCTGCTGCTGGCCGTATTGATAATCAACTTTGCTTGCGTGCCTTTGTTTTGATTTCTTACTGTCAAACTCGTGAGCTGATTTTGGTCGTTGCACAATTCTTCTTGAGTTTGAATGAGTTTGCTGCGTGGAGGTTTGAATAGCAGAGATGTTTCGTGTGGTTGTTGACGTGGAGTAGTTCTAACGTATGATGAAAATAAAAGTGAAAAAAATATACATTAATTTTTAACATAATAAATGTTTAATGTTTTTAAGAGCTATCTATAGTTAATTTTTAAGACTTGAATTTACATTCATAATTTTTTTCTTTCTCCGATGCAACGACTTAATAATTTTTAAAAATGTTTACATGACTCACCTGACTTCTAGTTTGATTGTTTTGCTCGTAACCAGTAATCCATTCTTGACTTTTTGCTCTCCCAAATCCTCTTGGCAATGTCTTACTTTGGCGTGTGATATCAACAGATTTTGGCCGAATTAATTGAGAAACCATTCTTTTTTCGCCCATCTCAGTGCGACCAAGTATTGTGTTCGAGTTGTGACTGGAAGTTCTTTTGTGAATTCCATCATGCTCATCATTTTCATGCTCGCAAGTGTAACAACTGGCTGAATTCTTTTGCTTTCTGCTGACTTCAGGTGTGTTTGAAGCAGACATACTGAAGCCTTTGTGAAATTTTCGTTGCTGAGAAACGTTTGGTGTGTTATTAGCTGACAAACTTTCTGATGGGTACTGTTTTTTTATTTTCAGATGTCGAGGAAATGTTGACATGTCCTGTTGATAGTCACTCATCTGATTTTCGTTGTAGTACTTTTGAGATTGACTTCTCTGAATACTTTTCTTGAATTGCTGTTGCTGAAATATGTTTTCATCTTTAAATCGTTTCTGTTCTTCCCTTAGTCTCACTTCTTCCATTTTTTGCTGTTCAGACTTTCTTCTTAGTTCGTCTTCAATTCTCCTTCTTCGAATTTCTTCTTCTCTCTTTCTTATTTCCTCCTCTTCGCGTTTTCTCTTCTCGATTTCTTCTCTTCGTCTGATTTCTTCTGCTTCTTTTCTTTTTTGTTCTTCCCATCGTCTCTCTTCTGCCTGTGCTTCTCTCCATCTTCTTTCCTCTTCCTCCCTTCGAATTTTTTCTTCCTCTTCACGCTTTTTTCTTTCAAATTCCTCTCTTTGGCGTATTTCTTGTACCTCGCGCTTTTTTCTTTCCACAGCTTCCCGTCTTCTGTATTCTGCTTCTTCTTCTCTTCTTGCTTGCTCCATTTGTTCTCTCTTTCTTCTTTGTTCCTCTTCCCTCTTCCTCATTTCAATTTTCTGTTGACGTTGATATGCCTCCTGTTGTCTTCGTTTAACTTCCATTTCTTCTTGTTCAATCTTTTTAAGTCGAGCACTTTCCATCCTTTGATGTTCAACACTTCTCCTTCTTCCTTGATCTACTTTTTGCTGGTTTTCAATTTGTCTTCTGTTTCTGTTTGACTCACTGTTGTGTCTAACACTCACATGAGTAGCACTTATTTGGTTTTGTTGGTCTTGATAAACATCATAGCCTTCATTTCTGACATCAAGATCGTAAATCTCTTGAACATGTACCGGCTCTGCGACTATGTTTTTCACTTTAATTATCTCTGTCTTTTCATGTTGCTGCCTGTACAGATCTTTATCGATATCTTGAAAGCTGTTGTAAGCATCGACTGCACTCATGTTTTGTTCAGAGCTTCTTCGTGGCTTTGGTTTGATCTTACCAGATCCTTTCTTGTGTTGTGAAGTAACATCTTCTTGTTGTACACTATAAAAATGGTGGTTTTCATGTCGATGTACCGGTACAAAGCCTACTTCATTTTGCTGTGGTGTTGGTGATACAAGAACTCGAAAGGCGTTTGGTTGTTGCAAGTGATCTCCGTCTCTAGCAATAGTGATATCAATTGGCAGATTTTTTGGATGCAATGGCTTTCTTTGTGGCATCGGAGAATAAATAACATCGACAGGTGTTTGTGGCTCAAAATGAGAGTTGCTATACTCTGAATCAGAACCTGCTTTCAATTGGATGTTTCTTACTTGCCTTTTTTGTTGATAATCCGGTAAATTTCGTGGGGAATATGAATTATTTCCAGATTTTTTGTGATGTTTTATTTCAACTTGTACAGGTTGATATCTTGGATACGGATTTTCATCAACACTAATCGTTTTTGCATCCTGAGAATGTTGGTTATGGTTCGGAATTATTACATTCACTGGTTCGTACACCTGTTGATTTTGTTTCTGTTGATTTCTTCTTTGTTTATTTGAGAATTGTTGTTGCTGGAAATCTTGGCCTTTCTCTTCCTGTGTTGATATCACCATATTAACAGGCTTGTATTGTTTTTTGCTTCGCTGGCTGGGAGGAGTGTTATACTGTTCCACTTGTATTTCAGGGGTCTTTCTTTTTGTGTGGATATCTTTGTTTTGTTTATAGTACTGCCCACTTCCATATTCGTCAGGATTAGCCATGTTGAATTGAAAGTTGACGGGTTGTCCTTTCATAATGTAAGGAGAGGATTGTTCTTCTTCCTGCTTTTGTTGCTCTTCTTTATACATGTCTTCGAAGCTTCGCTCACCAGACACGTCGTACTGAGAAGCATCAGTTGCAACGATTTGAGCTTCATCTATGTATCTTATGTTTTCATCATCATCAACAAACACACTATCTTCTTCATCATCTGAGAATGTTGCACTTTTTGAAAAGTGGTCAATCTTATTTGAACCAGAGCTGACAGTAACCTTCCGGAAACCATCTTTGACAGGAGATTGCATGGATTTACGGTTTGGACCAGGACTCTTCAACGATCTGATAGTAATTGGATTATTGTTGTTAAAATCTTTATTCTGTTCTGCACCGAGATAATTGTTATTGAATCTTGATTCATCAAAATCAAACGATCTATCTTGTTGATTTGATTCAACACTTTCAGCTGCATAACCACTTCTTAATATATTCTGGTTGCTAGACATTGAAGTTGTTGTCTTCGAGCTGCGACTGTAGACACTACTGCTAGTTTTTTCACTACGTCCATAGCTGAAAAAGATACAGACACTTGCATAAGTAAAAGAACAAAAACATAATTAAACACAAAGTATGCTGGTGCCATATTTTTATAAAAAGATTTCCTAGGGAAAACTAAGGAGATACCACGCCTACTCACAATGGTGTTCATTATTATTTATATGAAATTATTGGTCAGTTGAATCAAGTATATCGGTATTGAATTAGTGAAGTTTCACCTAGCAAAAATTGTTTTATTCAATATAGAATACAAATTAAGTATTTAACTCGATTTAAAAATTAAAATGTGACAAATCAAAAAAAATATGAACTTTGACATTGTAACATCGCAATAGAGTCCACTATCATAAGTTCAAAGAAAAAAGAAAAATTAAACCTTCTTTAGCAGGCTTCAAATGTGAATTTAAATAAAAGAAATTTCGTGGATGAAGCAATTTTACTATCAAAAACTTAACTTCCAGGTAGCATTTATTTTTTCGTCAGGTTGTCCGCCTTCGAATAAGAATGTAAATGATTTTCTCTGAATTTATTTCTTATTTACCAGATTTAGTTGGTGTTTCATAACGAAAAAATTTAAAAAAAAGAACACATTTTTTTATTAAATTTCTTACATTGTCAGACTTTAGTCGTAATTGCATCATGAAAAACACTTTCTGGCAACGAATTGGATGAAAAAAGCACTAATTCAATGTTCCAAATACGATAATTTGTTTATTGTGTTTAAAAGTCATTTGCCCTCTTATACGAACATTAACAGTGATGTTAAATCCATAGTTGATCAAAAACATTGGTGTAATTCTTTAAAGTGTTGAGGTAGGGCATTAAGAGTAAAAAGAAATTGACAGTTTGACAGTTGTTAGTAAATAAAAATTATTTAAAAAAAGTTTCCTCACCTCTGACTGTTCGATTTTATGTACGCCATTGCAAACAACTTTAGATGAAGTCAAATCGCTGCTTTGCTTGGAAAGGGCTTGCCTGTAATTTTACAGCTATGCCCAATCTGATGAAGTTTCGCTAGTTGCAAAAAGTTTTCCGAACAGATATGAATTAAACATGTGGAACTTTTTTACGGGGGTGAATAAGTAATATTGAATTGCATTAACACCGAAGGTAAGTCCTCACAATAGTGATTTAATACCCCCGTTCAATATTCACATCATCTCTATATCGATTTAGTTTCATTCATGAATAAGTAAATTTTCACAGTAAAAAATCCGAGCTTAATCATTTTTTCTTTTCCATCAATGACTGATACAAATGTGTGGTTTCTTCGGTTGATCGTGGTACTATACACAGTTGCTAGGATACCATCGCATCCATTGAGAAAAGACAACGAAGGAAGTCATGTTTATTCGAAGCATGCGTAAGTGGGAACAAAATAGATATGGTGTCAATATTAACCATTTGCAGTTTTTTTAAAGTTTGATGTGCTTATAAATATTTGAAATTCTTGAATCGAAGAAGACTCGCTATAATTAGAAAACACGCGTAGCTATCGTAATGTCAAAAATTATCACGATGTCGCTCACGAGAAACATAAGTACATAGACTTGCAAATTTCCGCCGTTTGGATATGTCAGTTTCTAGTGGTCTGTAAAATCTTAAAGTTTTGAAGATGGAATCGTAGAACAGGGATTAAAAATGGTTTAAACTTTCTAAAACAGAAATACAACATCGCTATGCGCTCGCATAATACTGTCTTCTCATCCACGTGCAGTTTTAACCACAAGGAAATCATTAATTTGTTTGAAATTAAACTAGAAATGGAATTTTGTTATTTTTTGGCTGCAATACATTATAGCATATGTACAAAATATTTTTGCGCAGTGAAGGTGATTCACACAACTTAAGATCTATACTGTAAATTTTATAAATGATAAATTCATAAGTGATTAAGTGTTAGTGCTGGCTCAAATTTTCAATTTAAGAAGTTTGGACGTTCTTTAATTCCGCAGGGTTCTATTTTTGCGGACTATACTGTTTTCCATTTCTTTTTAACGGGGATTTCATTTCGCGAAATAACTTGATTTGCTATGTTTATCATTTCACATTTTTATCTTATAACACTTATGCTAATAGAAAAATCAAAGGAACTAACTTTCGCGAATGGCCCCTTTTAAAATTTTTCGCGATAAGTAACTTTGACTAATGTTCTTTTTAATGATTTTTCGCTATGATTAACTTTTGCAGTTGACAGAAACAATATTTTTTGCGCAGAAAATTTTTTTCCAATAAAGTGAGTTCACCATTAAAAATAATTATTCAGGGAGGTAGATATGGGACAACCTCGTCCCCAGGACTACTTTCTTCTCAACGGCGCGGTACGGTACTACGGTAAAAGATGCTGGGGTCGAGCTTAAAGATGGAAGTGTGTGCTGATACTTTAGTTCTAATCACCGTAGAGAAAGCACTCACATAAAATATACAACCCTGAATTGTCGCAATCTGAATATGTTGAAACAAGCGGAACAGCGAAATCTGACGAGTGAAAGTTCAAAATGTTAGTAAGTAAGTAAAGATGGTGGTTATTGAAGCACTTATGGTATTTAACATAGCTACCTGAAACATGAAAAAAATTAATTCTCCTTGTTGACAGCAAACTTTAAACTTTGATTGGTTGGCTAAACCCAAAAATTTTAAAAGGGTAATAAATGTCGCTGATGTAAGCAGCATAATCCCTTTTCCATCTTTCTAGACCTTTCCAGACCCTGAATTAGTTATTTTTAAAGCAGAATGTTAGAAAATGCAACTAGTTTTTCATCTAGCGAATCTATCTGCAAAAGGAATTCTTCCGCAGCATATGAGTTGCAGAGTATTGGCCAATTGGCCAATCAAAATAGTTATAATCACCAGAGGAATTTAAGCATTCTCAGAGGACATCTTTTTCATATTCAATTTTCTGTTTCCCAAACGCGCCTTTAAAAACGCAAAATTAACTTTACGTATATAGTCTAAGGTATGGGCTTTTATTTTAAAAATATTACCACTTATCTGTTCAGTCATTGAATAATATAGATATTATCATGTCATGAACGAGCGAGTTTATTCTAGGCTAGTTTCGACAAAAGAAAAGTTCGCTTTATGGCTTTCTAGATTTCTATGATTCTTGCGATTGTAAAAAATGTGTCACTAGTTAAGAAGTATTAATTATTAAAGTTCAGAAATTCTAACAAAAGGGCGTTTAATAGTTGTCTTATTTGAATGACGTCATCTTTCAGCGCAACAGGGCGCCAATTTTTCTGAGTAAATTAAGAAGAAATAGTTATAAGTGTTATTTTAATTTGCAACACCCTTGTTTGCCAATAACCTAGTTACCTTGTCATTTAAGTGCCACGCAACCTCTTTCTTAGCGCCTGTTGTCTCTTTTTATATTTAGACGGCGAGACAATCGCCGCTCCGATGTCAGAAGAGATATAATATGCCCTAGGAAGAGGTTGTAATATCACGCTATTCATTATACCCGTATTTTGTTTGTTTTTGCGTGGTCTCATAGTCATGCTATGGACACACGTAATATTGATACACCAAATAGCAAATGCGACATATATATACTGTATGGAACAGAACGATATTATTTCAACATTTCATTTCTATATATTCTTGTATACTTTTATTTAAGAACTTTTCGCGGGTGTTATTGTACATGCACCCTCGTCCACAGAGCTTATTCTCTTTCTTCTGGTTCATTTCAGATTCTCAAAATCATCTTATAGGTTACGTTTATAATCCGATATACCTTACTCGTAATATTTTTCAGGAACACTAATTTTTGCACATTTGCAAAGCAACTAAAAACGTACGACCCTAGTTGTTAGGTCTGCCTTTCGCTCGGGACATAAAGGAGTACACGTGCTTTTTAAAAAACAAACCTGTTTATAAGAACTTAGAGGCTGGAGCTTCTTAAAAGTAAGAAACTTTCAGTACTTAATGTTTGATTACCTCTAAATTTTAACGAAGATTTTAAATAACTTGGTCTTCTTACCGTTGTAAAACTTTTATTTATAGCACTGTTACATTTGATTGGTTGGACGAAGGCGTCACTCCTATTTTCTCTTTCACTTAATATTTGGAAAACAAAAGTATTTTTATTTTTCTTCCCGCCACCTCTTCTTTCTATTAAATGAAAATCATCTCATGATAACTGATCTAGCGCAAAGCTTTTCCCGCAAAATAATGCACAAAAAACATAAAATAAGGATTCTTTTAACATATGGTAATCGATTGTCAGTTACACTCTCAATTTGCAGAATTTATAGTTAATATGGCGCAAAGAACAAATGAAGATGCAAAATTAAATCGCGCAATATATTTTCGATTTTTACATGAACGTGCGAGTTGAAGCGAAAGATACTACAGACTTTGTATTATTTTCGCAAACACAAACCATTTAGACTTAAAATAGTCATGTCGAATTGTCAACATCATAAGTAATTTTTTTTAAGAACTTTCCACGACGGCGAACAGCAATAACGCCGACTTGTTACACACCCGTGTGTCAAAATTGTGAATTGACACTACAATGGCATGACAATATGGGTGTTGGTTAATTGGAAACATATGAGTCAACCTTTTTGACAATGACATCTTCAAAAGCCTTTAAAAGCTCACCCAGACCGATTTCGCATAAACTTCTAATCTTCTCTAGTATTGCCAGCAGTTGGTGAGTTAAATTAAAATGATATATATTCTTTACTTATTCTTTGGGGGTTTAGTCACAAGATCTTTTGTTTTTATTTAGAACATGGCGTATTTATCGATTGCAATTCTTCTTCTTGCAACATGCTTGGTGTCTTCTTATAAAACAGAGGATATATCACCTGATGTTGCAGAGAACGCTCTCCCAAAAGAACTAGAAGAAGAAGCTTTTGAGATAAATGGTCCTCGTCTGCAAGATGCGGAATATCAAGATGAAGTATGGAGGAGAAAATGAACTAGCTCGGAGAAGTGGCTTACTGCGCGTTCGCATACCGCCCGTTCGCATACCGCCCGTTCGCATACCGCCCGTTCGCATACCGCCCGTTCGCATACCGCGCGTTCGCATACCGCGCGTTTGAATACCGCGCGTTCGCATTCCGCCTGTTCGTATTCCGCGCATTCGCATACCACGCGTTCCTTTTCGATTTGGCAGAAGAAGATTTTTTTTAAAAAAACAAAAATTAAACGCATAAGTTCTCAAAACAAGAATTTTCGAAATGGTAAGAGTCGATAGTCGTTATTATATACACGTTTTGTTTTCAGTTTTCCTACTATTCATTTATTTTTTGTTCATTATGTTTAGTAAACGTATGAAGACTTTTTTTATTTTTTATTTTACCTCAATGACAAAAACTAACATTCTCGTCCCCAGAGCTCTTTGAGGGAGCATATTTCGATCCTTCGTCTCTCCCGCCGCCATATTTGTTTACAGTTTAATGCAAAATACAATCTTTCGCGGAAAATAATAATAGGCCAATCAGAGTTCATCACGTGACCATACGGGTCTAGAGCTACTTTCGAGTTTATCTCAAAGAGCTCTGGGGTCGAGAATGAAAAACTAAATAACGATAAAAATAATTCTCTTTTGTTTGTATTGTAATTCAGTAGATACTTCTTCTTTACGCAAAGAATATTTATTTGTACGATTTTTTAGTCGTTTTTTCTTTTGTAATATTTAATATGTAAAGAGAAAAAATGAAAGTTATTTGGCTGCATACTTACAGATAAAATAATTTACTATTGCAACTACTTTATGCGAATTTCACGATTTCTTCTCTCGCAGAGCTTTTAAAAATAAAACTTTCTAAATCGTTGATTCGCGAAAGTTTATTTACTAATTGGTTTAAAAAGCCTTTACCTTCAAAAGCCTTCACCTTCGAAAGCCTTCACTTTAGAAAGCCTTCACCTTAGAAAGACTTTAACTTCGAAGACCTTCACTGTCGAAAGCCTTTACCTTCGAAAGCCTTCACATTTGAAAGCAAAAACCTTCGCTTTTCGAAGTTAAAGTCTTTCGAAGGCGAAGGCTTTCGAAGGTAAAGGCTTTCGAAGGTAAAGGCTTTCGAAGGTAAAGGCGTTCGTTAGCGAAGGCTTTCGAAGGTGAAGGCTTCAAAAGTCTTTACCTTCGAGAGCCTTCACCGTAGAAAGCCTTTACCGTAGAAAGCCTTCACCAAACTCTGAAGTATTCTTGATCGCAGCATAAGATATTTTTCTAGTCGCAGCACACGTATTTTGACAGTTTTGGAAGTCTACTTTCAAGCGTGGGTACTTTCTACCATCTTTAACGTAATGGCAATTGAGTATATCTTGCTACTTGTAGTACCATTTTGCGTGACAGACAGACGTAATTATAGATAAGGCGCTGACATTTGAACGCAGGGAGCTGGCGACGTAAAAGTGAAGCGATGATGCTTTATACGTTTTACACCCTTTTTCTTTTCTAAGAATATGCTTTATAAGAAAATCAGGCTGTAGGTGTATTATTTAGAACAATAGAGAAAAAGCCTGGTCAGAATTTTGATATTCTTATAAAAAAAGCGTGCAATGGAATAAAGCTGGATTTCCAATAGAAAAAATCAATACGCGTACCGTATTGTAACGAACAAAAATACGCGTACCGTTATACGCTGTCCAATTTTCAAAAAAATATGCACTTCAATTTTTTGTGGGAAAAAAAGTAAACAAATAAACATGGCGATGTTATGCAGAGAAACTATCTTGCTTTATCTATATTTGAAAAAACGAAATTTATCAGGAAAAAGAAGAAAATTTTAGGTGAGAAAACTGTTTCTAGAAAGAAAAGAAAAACGAGAATGCCATCTTTTGGTCAAAGACATGCTCTTACACGATCAAGAATATTTTTTTAAATATTTTTGAATGACTCCCCATCAATATGAAATTTTGTTATCAAAGGTCGCCCCACGAATTATTAAAGTTATCTTCATAACTTTGATGTTGATCTTGTGTGTTTTCATCAATACCAGTTGTATCACAAGCGAGAAGGTTGTATGGAAGATTCGACGCCATTTTGTTTACAATCTCCAAAACAAAAATTGCTGAGCAAGCAAAAAAGTATTTAACGGTTTTGATTGGTTTAAAATATTTTTCTTATTGCTTGGTACGTCGTATCTCTAAAATGATTTTAACTTTTTCTTCGGTACGTCGTATCGTTTTCCGATACGCATTTTTTTACAAAATATATTCATTGCGCATGCTCATCGACACGATCCGTGTCGATACGCGTATTATTTTTTCTATTGGAAATCCAGCTTAACAAGTATCCACAAATGACTTTCTCCTTTTTTTATTATTAATAATATATGCCACCTTTATCTCTAATAACACAAAAGAAGTTGTTGCATTATTTATAATGATAAGTGTAAAAACAAACAAACAAAGCATGTCTCTCCTTACGATGAATCCTTTGACTCAATTTTCTTTGAATTTGAAAGCACCTCTTTTTTACGCGTTTTTTTCTAAAAGAACCACATCTTCAAAAAAGCCTTCTAATTTAAAGCCTTAAAATGTTCTTAAATTGTTTTTAATAGGGGCCATCGTATATCTTCTGTCGGATATAAACTTTCCTCCTGAACATTTTTCAGTTTGTGAACTTGCCAAAATTTCTCCGATTAATAATATTCGAGGACATGTCATCAGTAAAGAACAAATTATTGCAGTATAAATGCAGCACTTGAACAGACTTTTGATGCAAATGCAACACTTGAACGGAGTTTTGAACAGACTTTTCAAAATTGAGGAGTTTTTAGGAAACATGTTTAAAAAATAAGAAATTTTAAAGGAGGTGCGGCAGTCCTATATCAAGTGGAACAACGATGCTGAAAGATGGTGGATTTGAGTTGTCGACTTCGCGAGTGCGTTAAACAACAACAACATGAAAAATTAACAACTTAATTATTATAATTGTTTAAAATAAAGTTAAGTTTGCATCTCAAATAAAGCCTTTCAACTTCTCACCAGCAAATAATATTATCAAGCTACTAACTCTATTAAAACGCTGTTACTTTCACTGATTTCTGAAATTTATCCCTTCGCAAAAAGTTCACAAACAAACCCCCGTCTGCAATTTTATTTAAAGCAATTGAGATAAATACGTTATCCTTATGGAATGTTTCGTTTAAACACGTATTTAAACTGTAGTACTATTTAAAAAGTAAAACGAAAAAATATAGCTAATTAAGGGAAGAAATTTTGTCGGGAAGAAAGTTGGCGGGAAGAAAGTTGGCGGGAAGAAAGTTGGCGGGAAGAAAGTTGGCGGGAAGAAAGTTGGCGGAACGTAAACTTGGCGGAATTTAATTTGGAGGTTTAAGAAATCTCCTTTTGAAAACAATAGCATGAAAATTTATAGTGTTTTACAATATCAACTACAATTTTTTGTAAAGAAAAAATCAGTCAACGACAAATACTAAAACTTAAGAAGAGCGAAATTAATTTTGGCGGGGATTTATTTGGCGAAATCTAGTTTGGAGTTGAAAAACCTAACTTTGGCGGGAAATTATTAACGGATTTTCGTCAAATTCACCAAATTTTTATTCTGTTAAATTTTTTTGTTTTGAGGTAGATTTTTTAAATTTACATGATACTATCTTCAGTTTCGAAACCCGCGAAATTAAATAAACCAGAAGGTTTTGATTTAATTTGATTGAAGGAAAATAAAATAAATAAAAAATAGGTATTTTTTAAAATCAAAATAAAAATTATAAAAAATATTCGGATGAATATTGTTTTTTTACACTCTCCGTAAATTTCCAACATAATTCTAAATTCTAAAACGAACTGGATATAATCAAGCAATTAATTAAAACCTTGGTTGATAGAAAGAAACTTGACCACCCAGGCAGCCCGAAGCAAGAATTGGAAGCGTCGGTGAAAATCTGGTAGTCAACACGGAATTCTTGTGACTTGTAACGAAACCAATCTCAACCAACGGTGATGGATTTTGATAACATTCGACTAAATCGTTGCAATTTCTGTCATATGCTAAAAGCCGTATGCTGTTTCCAAAAGGCGAACATATAATTCGTCCATCTTGATTATAACACAGTTCTTTTATGAAGCCTGAAGCTAAATTAGGTTCCTCAATGTAACTTTGAAGTCTTGACATCTTAAAAAAAAGCGGACCTGAAATAAAAGTTATCTTAAGTATACCTGGCCAAAGATTTAACAGAGTAATAATATAGTAAAACAATTTTAAAATAATTAAGGATTAATTTTCATGAAAAAAAAATTGGAGCGAAGGTTATTAACAAAATTAACACACAAACTTTCGTGAAATTCGCAGAAGTTAATTCTCTCGAAATTTATTTTTTTCTTAAAAAAACGATATAAACCAATTTTTATTATTTGCTGCTTATACTTGCCTTTCTTATTTTGATAAGTAGTAGTTATTGATGAAATAAAGAATGGACTTCAACTCAAGGGAAAAACAAAGTTCTTTCACATCCATATAGCAAAAAAATTCAAACCGACTTTGACCAGAAGAAGAAATCCCATTATTTACAAGCAGGATACCGGAAGTATTAAAAGACAAATGGAAGATAAAAGAGATGGAGATGGTGATGGGGACTTAATTGATAAAAGATTTTACTTAGTAACCTTCTCAAGTGGACAGTGCCCCTGAAGAAACATAATTGTAAACTCGTGTTTAAACAGCACTATACAAGAGATTTTACTTGTATGTGGACTGTTAATGCTCATATAATAACATATCTACACCTGAAAGAATGTCTGTCTCATACAATTCTCAATTTAAAAAAGAGTAAAAGCCTAAGAAGATTAAAGAATACAAATCTAAACAGGATATGGGAGCTTTTACAGAAATTAACACTTTGAACCTTAATGTACTATACATTAAGGTTTAAAGTGTTAATTTCTGTAGGTAGGTAGAATGTTCCATAAAAAAATTGTTCCTACAGTAACCTGAATTTAATAGCCATATGTTGAGTTAATTTACATCATGAAAGTTCAAACTACACAGTAGTATATATGTATACAGTATATATATTGTGTAATCTAACATGAGTGAAATACAAATAAGCATTAAATCTGTATACCTGTATCTGGTTGTGTGTCATGAATGACTGACCATTCTGAGGAAGCATTCTGATTTGTATATCTCGATAGAATAGTGTTTCCAGAAGGATGTATTTGTATTGATGCAATACACCAAGGTTTACTGTCGCTTGGGTAGTCATTTAAAAACTCAATAGTATTGGTATTTCTTACGTCTTTGAACGGCACTTTTCTTTTTCTTGGGTTAAAACTAGCTGCCAGATTATGAAGTTCTTCCTTTGTATCTAACTTCAGTGTCTTTAAATTTAGATTATGTATTATGAAAAGAAAACCAGTTGTTGTTGCAACAAACAATTGAGATGCATCATTTGAAATTTTAGTTCTCGTAAGATAGGGAACATTTAAAACTTTGTTGCTTTTTACCTCCCCGTTCTTGTAATTTTCGTTCACATTCCATGTTCGAACAGTATCATCAAATGCAGATGAAATAAGCTGTCCTGTTTTGGAACAATAATGAATACTTTTAACCCAACTACTATGTCCTTTAAGGTTGACAATATTTGTTTTTAAATTTCTTACATCCCATAATGAAACAGTTTTGTCGTCTGAACAGCTAGCAAATGTTATTGTGTCAAGAAATGAAATACAATTTACACTGTCTTTGTGTGCATTGTTGACAGAACGCAACTTTTTATGAATGCAAGGGTCAAATAATGTAATATCTGAATTTTCACAAGCTGCAACCAAATATTTACCATCTGGGGAAAACTCTAAGTTAAATATAGCATCTGTTGAAGCATATTGGATCTTATTCAATAATTTCAAAGAAGTGTACCATTTCTTTGTCCAACTACTAGGCACATCGTAAAATCCTAGGGCTCTAAGAGATAGTTGATACTTTAAAAACGTAGGGCATGAACATGTATCTTCAACAAACTTTTTACTTTCAAAAATCTTACGTTCTTTCACTTTTAGCTTTTTTCTTGGTGGTTCAGTATCCGCCATATTGAAAAGAATGTTCACATATTTTTACCGCCGGCAACCGGCAGTTCTTAATCGCCGGACACCAACCTTGCTCCCATCATATACGGCTGCGGCCCAAACACATGTCCTGGTCCCTTTGACTCAATTTTTTTCGAATTTAAAAGCACTTCTCTTTTACGCGTTTTTTCTAAAAGAATCACATCATCAAAGAAGCCTTCTAATTTAAAGCCTTAAAATGTTCTTAAATTGTTTCTAATGTTTCTACTATCTTTTATTACAGCTAATTCGGTGATAATTGCTACAACCATTCATTTTTTCACTCTCCCTTGCGAAAAATATCAACGAATTTAGTTTGTAAGAGTCTTGTCGCAAAATGTCCTGGGAACGAGGTTGCATCTAGACACTAATCTTTATCTTGTGTTACTTTATCATGATGAAAGTCATTAATGGTTTTAGCAGTACCTATAAAAACTCTACAACTGCTTTGATGAATCTTTAATCCCTTGACGGTTGAAAATGTTTTACTGCAGCTTTTGCAGGTGTAGAAACCATGCCGTGGTTGTTTTGTAACTTATGTTCACATGAATATTCTAGCAAAACTTTTTTGAAAATCCAATATATCCGCTAGTATTTGTCACCACAAAAGCTCAACCAAATCAGTTAGCATCACTCCAACGAAAAACGTTGTTTTTTTTGCAATGTTCAAATAATATAACCAAAGAAATCGTTAAAAACAATTATCAATACTTCAAACTTAAAACACGTCAACACTCTTCATAGCTATTTAGCAGCACCTATTGTGTTTCAGTGTAAACAGACCTATCTCTTTTTCAGGCGATCTTGTTTCTTTGATATTGAAAGGGCTGGTGAAATAGAATCGTGAAATAAGCGGTAGTGGTTTGCCATCAAGCAACAAACCCTAGGGTCGAAAGTGACGACCAACAACCCCGAGACTGTCTTGAACTGTTTAAGCAAAGTGTTCGGGCTATCAAGTAGAACACACTGATAAAGAAAGAGAGAATATACTAGTGTTAGGTTAAATGTTGAACAAGTGTGGTTGAAATCGTGCAACTACTGTTGAAGCTTCGCACTCATCCATTATTTTAAGCCTCAATTAAATTATGTTTTTTGCCACTGTCATTTGATACAGACAGCACGTCAATATTTTCTCTTTAAATACAGGCACAAGTTCCTTACGACCCAGTTCAATAAGTACGTATATCTATCGCCGCTATTTCGGCTTATGATAATGACACGATTTAGTGTTAATTTGAGGAGTGTCAAGGAGCATATAATGAAAATTTGCATCGTATAATAATAATTGTTAGCTTAATAAGTTCGTATCGTACAAGAATATCAAGGCTGAAATCCCATCCTGATATTTTTTATAAAGTATATTTTTATAAAAGAAAAAGCATGTAGTGTAAAGTTCGCACCGTATAACCATATTTTGAAAAAAGGGTAAATAGCAATTGTTATTAATGGAACTGCTACACACGTGTGTTTTGTTCAGGATGAAAGAGAAAAACCGAAAAATATAATTTTTTTAACTAATTTCGCGAAAATTTTGTCGAATAAGTCTTTTTTAGTAAATTAGCGACAATTTACTCTAGCGAATTAATCTTTCTAAAAATTCGCGAAAATAAGGTATGTGGTTGAAAAGCCATGTTGAAATGTTTGTAATTTTTTTAAAAGGCTGACAGAATAGTTGGTATTCATTTTTCCCATGTTAAGTAAAATCTTTACGTACATGGGATATTCATATAACAAGCGAGAGCCTTGCTTTGCAGGAAAAAGAGAAACGTTAAGACGAAGGTACCACTGCGAGTTCTATTAAGATTTGTAGGTCTAACCCATGATCTCTTTTTACGACGTGCTTCATTTGCTTTTCTTTGACGACTACAAGCCCTCCATGCTCACACAACAAGAAGATTTGGTAAAACGTGATACTTTCTGATTGCTGTTATGTTTAAGAAATGAAAAACAAAAACCAAGAAGTAGATTTACGTGACTTACGAAGAGACTTATGTGAGGTTTTGTTCACATATACGCGTGTCTCTCACGTAGGGTTCCTTACGTAAAACTACGGGTAAACAAAAAAGCTGCATTTACATGTACGTAAAAATTTACGTACATGTAAATGCAGCTTAAATGATTGTATCAGGAAAATATCATCTCATAAAACTTCTTTTGACTGCTCTAAACTTTTAGTGAGTAGGAAAGAACTTCTTCGTGAAAGAATCCTCCTCAATTAATGTTAAAAAAGGAAAATCGTTGATTTTCCTTTTTTAACATTAATTGAAAATACTTTCGCGCCATACCAACCATTTTTAGATTTAAACACACTCATGCCCCAACCAAGGGTTGACAAAATTTGCTCTTAAAATTTCATTTTTTCCTGACATTTCATAAGACCAAATTTTTCTGACATTTTGCCTATATTTTTAAAGTTCATGACACAGTGGACATCCTGTTTCATGGAGTTTCAAGATGGGAGAACTGGGATGCGGAGGTTTTTACACTTTTTATGCAACAGATTTATAAAAATGTTGTTAAGAAACTGGGTAGGAGGTTGTGGCGTTTGTGTTCTGTTTACATCGTTGGTGGCATGTATTTTTATTTGTGGGTTTTTTCAAGCTTTTAATACAGTGTCCGCGCGGGCGAACTCCCATTTTTACAAAAAAAATATATTAAATTTAAACAATGATTTTATCTCTATTATCGACATATGTTTTTATACGTTATGATGCAAAAATACACGGAAAGCTAAAACTTTTGATTGCTATGCAACGTCATAATGAGGCTGGCGGGGTGTTATCGTTTATTTTACGTATTATAGAACTCTTCTCCACAATGTACAATAATAACGCTAACGGGAGAGACATGCTCATAAAACGTTTTATCGATAAAAGACATCGTAGCAATGTAAAGAAAAGAAGTACTGAATATCATAAGTAGAAAGTGAGATAGTATGGCGAATTTCACCGCTTGTGATAAATTTTTAAAGCA
The DNA here is from genome assembly GCF_029227915.1 of Hydractinia symbiolongicarpus. Classification (NCBI taxonomy): domain Eukaryota; kingdom Metazoa; phylum Cnidaria; class Hydrozoa; order Anthoathecata; family Hydractiniidae; genus Hydractinia; species Hydractinia symbiolongicarpus. The sequence continues at coordinate 6,721,338 of NC_079883.1, read as the reverse complement.
GCTTAAATTGGGTAGTGGTTTCTCCGTCGAACTAACTCATTCGATGATACCTGAGTTGTGCAAAACTATACCTAACAAAAATGGTAGCTTTCAAGAACAATATTTCCACTACGTTTGTTGTCATTCTGCTCGTCCCATCGTTCATCAAAATAAATACGAAATTGTACATGCCGTATGCGCTTACTTGTATCATTCCGAAAATCGCACGGCTGGAGAAGACAACTTTTTACAGGAACATTGTCAGCGAACAAATCTAAGTGAAGAACAGGGCTTGCGTATGAAATTGTGGTTATGCATACTGCTAGTCGTGTTAGCCCTTCTTGGTTTTCTCTTCAACGCACTTTTTGTATACACACACAGTCAGTGCGGAAAGCTGCAAAATACAATAACATTCTTCGTTCGAGGCTTGTCTATCTCCAACATATTCACTATTCTTCAGATGATTTTCTTTTTGATTTATTTTAACAATAAAGAAGTATTGATTGATCAAACGAAGACTTGTTTGCTCACTTCTTTCGATATTTTTTCTGCGACAGCATCGATGTTGTTTGTGTCCGCAATCTCATTCGAGAGAGCAGTTGCGGTATTATATCCAGCAGAGCATGCATTATACTTCAGTCTTGGAAACGTGTGTAAAGTTGTCAAAATGTCGTGGTCATCAGCTGCTGCGTTATTCGCATTATCCATGTTTCAACTATGGATTAGGGATCATCTTTATAAGAACGTCACTTTTTACCTCGCTGTAGTATTATGTTTAGTCGTGCCATCCGTTTTCGTTGCTTCCTCATTCTCCGTTATATCGTATCTCGCAGCAAGGATGTACTTCAATACAAAATATGGAACGAGTGAGGCTCGTGCCAGCAAAATCAAAGCTGGATGCGAAGTATCGTTGCTAACTTTACCAGTTTGTGTTGGGTGGGGTTATTTCATTGTTATGAATGTACATGAGGTAATGGAAGGGAAGCCGACTGAAGGGTTAATAAATTGGTCTATTATTTTGGCACCATTTCTAACTTCGTGTTTAAATGTAATACTATATTCCGTGTTTGTGCCAGCGGTTCGTGCAAACACTTGGAAACTGATCAAAAAACAACTGCGTTGCTTCAACAAAGAAGTGGAAAACTCTGTAAGAGAGAGTCTATCAGAGCAAGATGGAGTTTTTATTTTGTCAGATGTAGACGAGGATGTATAGAATATTAATTTTAAGTTGTAAAATAAATTATGTAAAAACCTGAAAAATAATTTGAGCAATATTTGACCCAAACAAAGTCGGCCTAATTTTTCGTCACCACCGAAAATTTTTGTTACTTAAGGTCGACTTTGTTTGGGCTGTAAGATAATCAATGAATTGTGTATAAAACTCTAATAAACGTTCAAATAAAAAAAAAAAAAAAAACGCGGTTCATCGAAAACCCATGAAAAAATAAAATATCACAAGTTAGTCCCTTCTACTTTTCTTGAAGTTGATTGTTCAATGTTTATACAGTTGTACAAGTCATTCGACACTAACAAAATTGTATCAGTATCGACAAATTTTGATTACACCAACATACTTAGAATATTCACTCGTGTTAAAAACAAAGCATATTTATTTGAAGACAAATTTCGGCTATAAATGACACCAAGCGCAAAAAAGTTCAGCCACTTTCATTTTCGGTATGCTTAAATTTTTAAAAGAAGCCAAGGTGTGACTCAAATCGAAAATTGTACACTACATAATAGAAAAATAAAGTATTTCAGATTCGTGGATTCCCAAAATCGCAACAACTTTCACATTCAAAATTATCGGAAACTTAAACATTATTAAAAAAGAAACAGAATCGAAAAAGTTTCCTTGTTTCTCTTTTAATAACTCTTACTAGCGCAGACCCTCCTGTTAAAATTATTCTCCAAAAAACCATGCTTTACAAGTGATGTTTAGTGACTTCTTGATTTGTAAGTCATCCTTTAGACCTCAAAATATATTTTCGTTTCAAACAATGACTACTTATCAAGTGGCTGAAGACCATATATTGAAATCGAAAAAGAAGATTAACAATTTTCACACCTTTTCTTTTATAAGATTATCAGGCTGGAACTTCAGGATAGAAATGATAGATCTATTGTTAGAACAATAAAGAAATGAGAATAAAGACCAATTTGGTTAAAATTTTGATATTCTTATAAAAAAAAACGTGTAATGCAAAATGTTTTCTAAGTTATCTTATGTTGTAGATATTGATGTTTGTAGAGATAATTGAGTGGAAAAGAAAACATCACCAGTTTCATCAATTAAATATATATGCACGGATTCCATCTTTTACGCGGCACTATTGTTTTAGAAGCATATAGTTAGGCTGAGATAAAAAAAATTGTTTAATCATATGTTAAGCATATTGCACAGACTTAGTGAATCCTTTCAGTGTTTTTTTCTAGTGCTATCACTATTTTAAAAAACACAAACTAGTTCCTTGTACACAATAAGTCACCACTATACAGCTTAAACTTGTCTTGTGTAATTATACCTTTAGTTTAAAACTGTATACCTGCAGGTAAAAACAGGACCTTTACATCTTATCCATAACTTACAAGGCAACGTTTAAGCTTTTAAATTGATTCTCCAATAACAAGGTTGCCACTCTTTTTATAGAATCAAATTTGAAATTTGAGATTTGAGGACATTTGGTGAGAATTTTCAGACTTTTTTGAGAAGACGGTATTTTTGTAAAAAAAATTGAGATTTGGGGAGATTTTTAGCGTAATGTCACGAGTAAGGAAAATTTTTTTGCATGTAGCATTTCTGTGTATTTACAATATAGTTTTGTAAAATTAAGATTGAAAAGATTCGAGGAGGATATAAAAAATCTAATTTTTGAGGAGACATTTCAAAACTGAGGAGAGTTGAGGATTTTTGAGGTGTGGTAACTCTGAAGAGGGATAACATAAGCATGCTCTAAACCTGATATGTTTTCGCGTGAGCATATTCCAGCCTGATTTCGACCTCAAAAGAACTAATTTCATATAAAAAATAAAGTTTTGAATTCTCAACATTATCTTACAAATTGTTCTTAATACACACAAGCTTGTATGTGCTTTCGTATCACAGGCGATAAAAACTCTGTGAAGTTATCAGTACAAATAATATTTTTTTTCCTTCCCAACTAAACTTCCATCTCATGCAAATTTTCATCCAATAAAATTACGCCGTCTTCAACAACAGGTACAATATAATTCTCGATTTTTAATAAGTATATTTTTTTGCTCACGTGACTTCTTCTCTCTATGTTCTCGTGTTCAGGCACCCAATGATAAAGAACATCGCCCACCATATTTTTCCGAGGATACCATCCAAACCAGCTCCCCATGTTAGCACGATCTTTCAAAGCAGATACGTTAGTCCAATTTAATTCAGAAAAAATTTTACTGTTCAGTGCTTCTGTAACGCGGGTAATGTCGCGTAAACGCGCTTTACCTTCGATAGGATAATACACGGCTTGTGTCTCGCTTTGACTCGATGTAGACGTGCAACTGTTATTTGAGGATGTCGGTATTGATGCATAGCTACCAGTTCTCAGATTTAAACCTTTTAATGGGACTGGACCTAGAAAATTGTTTTTTTTAGAAAATTAAATTATGAATTAAGAACATGTTTTGATTGGTTGTTTGCGTTTACTGTTTAAACGATCGAAAATAATAATCATTAAATGTTCGAAAGGCTTTAATAGAGGTAGGCGTTGAAAGAAGGGATTTTCATATTAAAATATTATTTCGTTCATCTCAAATAGTTAAAGTGTGCGTTTGTAAAATAATTGGGCGCTATTTGGAGACGTTTATAAAATATTTTTGAGTTTTAGAGAGGCCTTCCTTATACACAGTAGTATAAACATATGTTCGAATGTTCGAAATTTGTATTCAAATTAAACTGTTTCCCGATTTTTAAAAGTTTTCAGACCTTTACCAGCCCGTGATGACGAAGATGTTGGTTTTGCTGGTGGATTGTGAGGTGTTTCTGTCATCTCGATCTCTATTTCGACGTTTTCACTGCCGGTGCAATGACCAGCATATTGATCTACTATGGAACGATAACAGCTTTGGAAGAAGCTTCTAATAGCTAGAAAAATGATGAAATGATTTTTACATGAGAATCGTTATTCCACATTACTATTTTCAAACCAAATTTTTTGCGTAGCCACACAACCATCTCTCAAACGTTTTAAATAATTTTACTTGCATTACGCATGCACTGCAAATAAGTCACGTGATACTTACTTCTTCCGTTGACACTTCCGATGGAAATGCTGCTAAAGAACGGGTTAGTTTCTGTGTATGACGTCGTGAGAGGTGAAACATAAATGGGGTAACCAATTGGTTGGTCACAAGAAGAATTGATCATGTTACGTAGTGCTTGTTTAGCATTTTGTATGGAACCTCGTTCAGGGTTGCGATTACGAAGAAATATTAATTCTTGTAGTTGGCCAGCCCATAATCCTCGAACACACTCCTTGTTCACCTGCAATTGGAAAAGAAAACAGCAGTCACATTCGTGTACTTCACATTATATTTGTGTTAAAGCTATGATTTTTTCGCCTCGCTCTCCCTTTATGCAGCAGCCACAAATTGTCACCTTGATGACTCGAAAATTTAACATCTCTACCTTGATGACCCGAAAATTTAAATATAGTGTTACCTTGATGACTCGAAAGTTTTAACACTTTACCTTGATAAATCATAAATTTAAACATCTTTACCTTGATGACTCGAAAATTTAAACATCTTTTATTGAGCATGATAATCTTGTAATCATCTGTACCGTCATCCATCACATACCTAAAAATAAACCAATCACAAATGTTTACAGTTTAGCTTTGACTGCAAAAACGTCACAAAGTTAAAAACAACTTATACAATTTTTCGAAACCCAGCACCAAAACTCTTTATAGTAAATGACGATTTAAAAACCCTTGAACAATTCGATTAGAAATAAATTATTACAAAACCTCAGAGCTAGCAAGTTTGGTTTATTATGCAGGACAGCTTGTCTCCATGCAGGATGTCCTTCGTGACAAATGACGAATTGATTCTCGTGTTGTGAAATGGTATCGTACAACACATTATTGTCTTCAAATTCATCGACACATGTGAAATGATCCTAAAATAGGAAATACAACGTTGTTCAACGAACAATCACTTTTCCTGTTGATTTTTTTTACAAGAACAAACTTTACAAACTTAAATTGGAAGACTTAATTTCCCTTATTTACGCTCATTTTTCCAAATTTTGAATTTTTTAAATCGGCTAATTTTTGATGTAGTGAACTCATTACAAGCCTACGTTTTCGACATTTCGTATACGATGTTTTTACCTGATGTAATTTTAACGCCATCCTAACGGCCGGTGCAACGACCATTCTTAATAAAGCTAAATCTGGATCGGAGAAAACCCATTCGTCTTTAGCTGCAGTTACGCGAAAATCGCCCTTGAACAGTGCGTGTAGTCCATGTAGAAATGACTTCAAACTAAAAGAAAACAAATGAAAATATTTAAAAACGTGAAGGGTTGTTTTATTGCAAGTTCTTCTGTTTAACTCTTCAAACAGAACAAAATAACGACATTTTATCTGTTCTTTCAAACAACATAAACGTCATCCAGTGAACTTACGCGGGATTCCATTGGTTGTTAGAAGCTGTAGAGAGAAGTCGTCTTCCAAGTAAACTTAACGCAAAACATAGGGTGACAAGTTTACTCTCGACGCCATCTTCTTTCACTTGCTAAAAAGAAAGATGCAAACTGGCGTATATTTTGTATAGCGGGCGTAAGATAAGAACAAATGTATTGTACGTAAAAATTATTTGCAAAAGCGTAATACAAGATTAACAATTATACGATAGTTTAGTCAACGCCAAGCTTTCAGAAGAATAGCTTTAATGACTGCATACATTAATGATTTTGCGTTAGCTTGGATGTTTGTTGACTCCCACATTATTTCTACGAGTGTCTATGGAACCCATCCCCTTTTTATAGTCCAAAATTGCCTTACATTGAGCGCTCTATCGGTAAGTAAATAAATTTTGAGACAAAATTTGATATTTTTTATGCTAACACCAATCAAATTATCTTTCCATACCGGTCCTGAAAATATGTAAATATTATATATTATAAATTAATGTCCCACTTTTCCGCAGATAGGGCTATAGATCAATCAATGCCAACAATATTCAAGAAAGTCTTTTATATGCTAACATCATTTAAATTATCTTTCCATACCGGTCTGAAAATGTGCAAGTTCCCTGACTCTTGGAAAAAAATTCACTGACTCTCGATTTCCCAGACAGTGCAGAAAAGATTGATTAAAGGTACTTACATCTTCAGTCCCTCGATGTTTGTTACAACACACCAACCACTCACGATAGTTTTGACAAAAAGAGTGTCTCGAAATACCACCACGGCCCAAATCGTAATCTTTGTCGGTTACCGGTCGAAATATAGTATCTAAATCCACAAATGATGGACTCACAAGTTCATTCAGTTGCTCCATTAAAGCTGAATCATCGAGCCAAGTCTTTAATTTCTTGTTTCTTACGCAGTAAAAAATTATGGACTAAAATAGTGAAATTAAAAGAATTATCCATTAAAACATTTTGGTAAATTGACCAAGGGCCAAGACCGCTCTAGCTTGGTCCGCAACATTGACCTTAGATGTCTAATTAATTCTAAAAAATTTTTCTTTTTCTTGACAATTAATTGTTTCTCTCATTCTCTTACCGATATAAAAGTTACGTGAATTTCAATTTAAACAGTCTTTATTTTATGCCTCCTACATAAACCCTTTAAAGTGGTATGAATTGATAAAAGAATATCACCAAATTAATTTTTTCGTGAAATATCAGGACTTGTAAAAAATGTAATCTCTTACAGTGTTCTAGGAGGGCACTCAATCAAAAGGGTAGCCTAAACAATCCATTAAGGTTTAAAACATAAGATATGTAAAGTATTAGATTGGATCATCGCACTATTACAGTATTATATGTGGATCATCACACCAGCTTTATAGGTATTTTAAACAAATACGGAAAACAGGAAAAATTTTCTTCATGAAAAACTTACCGTGACATAATACGTAATGAAGATCTTTCTCAGGTCAAACATTTGAAACATGGTTGTCGCCGTGTTGTCACTCACACTGTAACCTTCTAATATATATTTACTTTGCGCGACTTCCCATGCTAACCATCGCTGACTAAACGCAGCATTCAACGACAACATGTTGTTTAGGTGGCCCGGATTTAAGCAGCAACAACCTGAAAACAACAAAAATCTTGACTTCACAACGTCGTTATAAGGGGAGTGCAGGAATAGAAAAATGTTCAGGTTGGTTGGTCTTTACCTTTATCGTCGTTCACGTTTTCTGTGATGGCTTCCACTTCACGTTGTTGGCAGTATGTACCTACGAAAAAAACGTTTAAAATGTTGTGAAAAAAATTTAAAAAAATATTTTATACCAGTGCAAAGAATCCTAGCAAATTGTCACAGGTTGTTAAGTGGGGACAGTTTTAAGTCACGTTTGTGGATTAATCACTATGGCAACAACTGGGATGACTAATGCCCATTCTTTTTGTACTCTTCAAAAGTTTTTTATTAAATAGATGGAAGAAATTGTCAAATATATAAAGATAATTTGTTTTGGTGTTATTTTTGTTAACAAAACCCACACAAACATGTTTCACAGTTTTAGGCTCACTGTAATTTGTCTTTCATTAATAATGCGGTTTTACCACGTACAGGACAAAGACTTATCTTACAATATCGCCGTATCCCTATTTTTTCAAAATAATAGTTGAATCGCTGCTTTGTGCGATAGATGTACGGCAGACGAGACCGTGAGTTCACACATGCTAACAACTTGTTTCAATAAAAATGTTACCTCGAAACTCTAATCCTCGCAACTGAAAAGTGATATATCCATTTCCAACTTCTATGATGTGAACCAATGCATTTAAGTAGTCCGACGCCATTATGAAACAATCTCCACTGGAGAAATTCCCCCATCTTCCAAGCAGTAAATCTCCACATAGACTATGTTGCAGCGATCGTGTCAGGTGTTCGTAGAATATCGAATTTAAATTGTTATCGTCCGCACCTACATCCAATACAAATCAAGAAAAAGTAGACTTAACAAAATCTGAAGTGGGTCAAGAAGTTTTACTAGAAGTAATATCTTTAGAGGAGAAATTCTTTCTAAGGAGCTGATTGTTTTAACTCAACAGCACAAGTGTTAAGCTTGATAGTACATAAACAAATTACCTGGGTTGCTTTCTATATGTGAAGATAATCGAGTGTTGGAATGGTCGACTCGCTTAGTACTAAAAGTAAAGAGTAGGTAAGGTAAGAACAGTTTCACATCAATTATGCAACCTCAGCAAAAAATACTTTTACTGCGTTTCTAGAGGATGTTGAAAGATGAAGATATTATAAATAAATAATAGCGTGCAGGATGAGTTTTATATTTCAGATATTTTTGCGAACCAACGTCAGAAAGTTTAAAACAATTATATTTTCTAAAAATTCAAAGTAATACTGCGAAAAAGAACAACATAAAAATACTTTAAAACACATATGCTGGCGTACAAAGGAGGATCGGGCGAAATACTGTGATACGATAAATTAAGCAGATGTTGTGTTCCCACTGTTTCAAAAACACGATTTTTTTTACACTTCATTGCTTAGTAAGGTGAAAGAAAAGAGGAGAGGTGAAAGGATGTTATCAGTGCTTCTGTTATGCCCAGTTGTTATGGTTGTTAATATCTCTGTTGTCGTTCTGATCCGTGCAGAGAAAAAAACGAGCACGAATCGATACTCCATTACGAAACATATATCGTGTTTAGAAGTGTTTATCGTCAGCACGCACGTGGTGATATCATTATGTGAAGAAAGCATGTCTACTGCTCACTCCTCACGTTTGAGAAGCGTGGAATATATTTGTTTCGGCACGCTGTATTATTTAGTGTATTTAACCTTGGTGACAGATCGTTTGTTAGAAGTTTACCTAAATATTAAATATCCCGTTTACATTACAGGAGGACAATTTTATTTTGCAGCTAGCTTATATTGGATGATATCCGTTTTACTCGGGATTGCAGTCGGACTAACAGATGACAGCAAATTAAAGAACATTGGAGAAATCTTTATGACGTTTATTTATCCCGCATCAGATGCATTCTCCATCATATTCACAACAAGTGTGTATACATATATATTCTGGAGATGCAGTAAGAACACTATTATCCCAGACTACATGAAGCGACAATATACCAGAAAAATAAGAAACCGAACTTATTTCCGCGCTCTACTGATTTTTCTAACCACCATCACGTCATTGCTACCAATGTCATGCTTCATCTTTTATGGTGAAGTCAAACCACAGATGGTGTTATGTTTTGTTATACTATTTCTCAGAGATGGCATTCTTCACATCATTCTACAGGAACACGTGAGGGAACACGTGCACAATTTTTTAAAACGAAACAAAATTCTCCCTGAACAAGAAGCTATTTTCACGCTTTCTAACAAAACCTTAGAGCTACGACAGAAAATACGAAATAAAAATAGGACACTGGTGTCCAAAGACATTTTGCCTTTCTGATGCATGTCTCCAAGTTTCGTGACACTTCTACAAAAAAACTTCTGCTAATGTAACACAATTTTTTAAAACTTTAAATACATTTTCATACTATTAACATTGTTTTTCACACTGAGCTAGTTATCACTTCTTCGAGTAGAATATTTTCAATATTCCATTTTCTGACACATCTTAAATTTTAACTTTCAAAAATTATTCTTAAGAACCACTTTTTAACTTTGGTTTTAATAATTACCCAGTACTGTTATATTTTTTTAAAAATAGATTGAGACTTGTTAAAAATAAAGAATTTTCACACTAATAGACTTAGGACTTGTGACGTACTGCAATTTTAAAGACCAAAGGTCCCACAACACTAGTTTTAATCTTGGACTTTTTAAAATTACATATCCATTTTTTTATCAAATTTGAGGGCAAGGGTGATTTTTATTATTTTCTGGTTCAAAAATGTATGATATATACATAAAAGATGCTTCAAAGAGACTTTCAGGTAAAAACCTACTTGTAGTCTTTCTCCCAGAATTTGATCGGTCTCATGTAGGAGGTAATAAAGATTGCGCTACCCAGTAAAGGATTCAACGGAGAAGAAAAAAATGCTGACACAACAGCTTGAACGAATAACATACCACAATCTATCATGTAAAAGTTAAAGAAAAAAAACAACAGAAAAATTTTAATTACAAAAATATTAAAAAAATGCTAAAAATATGAAAAGATACGTGGAAGACTGACAGGTTGAGCAAAAGCATGAAAGGCTGAACCCCACGTTATTTGCCACGGTGCTGAGTATGTTAAAATAAATTTGAATTTCAGGAACAGTTCCAACATCTGTAAAATAATATCTTATATAAATATCAAGTCTGAGAAAAATAATAAGAGGCAAGTGTATACACGCGAAAGACAGAATAAAAAAGTGTACAAGTGAATATTCGGAAAAATTTACAATTAGGAGAAAAAAAATCATGAACTTTCGTGAAGGTAGGGAAAGAAAAATGTAATACACAAAACAAAAGAGTTTAGAAGTTAGGAGGTCCGACCAATCTGGGTTGCAACCCACCTTATCTACGAATATTGACATCACAAAATAATCCACCAAAAACGTTTCAGAGTATCCATCATAGTCAAAGTTGAAAAACAGCACAGTCCATATAAGTATGATGTGCTGACGTGGTGCATTCGTGAAGCATGATCTCAATAGCTTTAAACTAGTTATTGTAATCAGGAAAGCAGCAAATCTAAACCAAATAATTTGCACAAATAACGTAAAATAGCAACCTGCTTCAGGATAACGAACATTTCAGAAACAAAGAGTAGAGATCGGTAATAAACAATAACGCAAACTTTGATAAATTATTTACATTTTAAGGAAACAAAATCAATGCACAAATCTCAGAATAGTTAACTAGATGAGCTTCCTAAGCCAATAAGGTGAGAAAGAGTTTTTTTCTAAGCTATATGAGACATATACCTAAAAAAGAGTCGAGTAAAAAAACATATATATCACATTGCACTCACAGTGGGCCGAATTTCTCCACTATTTCATCAGCATGATAAGTCATTGCACTCATACAAACCATTGGATAGAGAATATTCTTCTCGCCAATAGACAACCATACATACATTTTTTCAAACCACATAATTCTAGAATGTTCTAGAAAATAATTTTAGACTAATACAATGACTTCAGCACCATTTCTTATACGTAATACAGTTTATCCTTTTCTAAATGTTGCATTTTCCTACAGATTCTATACCTATTTATTATATGAGATTTATTGAGTTAAAAAAACTCTTTAGGGAAACTTTTTGGAAGATTTTATAACAGTTTGTACATATAACAAAAAAGTTGACCATATTTTCAAACCTTGCCATTCGTAGAGATGATGTTCGTACGATTTAAAAATTGGAGAAGCTACTAATAACCATGGCAACTGTTTCCGGAGTTGTGGTATGACGTAATGTATCAACACGCCTAAAGTACCAGTAACGCCAAACAGAATGTAACTTAGCATAGGCTGAAATAAAGAAAACAGTAGCAAAAATCCATTTATATAAAGACCTACTACCACAACAATTGTCAGAAATTTCGCTGAAAGAAAATTTGCAGTATTATCACTTTTTGATAGGTGAAAATTTGTATCACTTGTAGAAATTAATTCTGTGACTGTGCGAAAATTCCTTCTTGCAAAATTTCTGACATCTAAGTCGCATGTTGCTGTGCAAAAAAATATTGATGACATGCAAATCACTATAAATGTAAAAGAAAAATAAAAAGTAGTGAAATGCTGACAATACATTGCAAACTAATCTGGAAAAGTTCAACCACTTGTGGTGTCTTCTGACTATATAACCATTTATGAAGATTCAAGTGTTTTTCTTACTTGTAGTGAAGTGAACACCGTACTAACATGTACTGCAAACACAACAAAAGCGACAACAATACACACTATCCCATCATGCACTAATCGAGTTCGCTAGAACAAAACAAAAAAAAAGGTTTACTCAATTTTTTATACAATTACAAAACGAAGTGAGAAAAAAACTGCTGTTTATTATACAGCTATCATTTTAGCACATGCATATAAACACGGATTTCTAATGATAACAAAATAAAGCACAGAATAAAATCAATACTTACTACAGTTTCCACTAGTTTTTCTGGAAGCGGGTCATCAATTTCTGCGTCATTATTTGGTTTTGGAGGTTCAGTACAACAAAAATTTCTTTTTAAACCCAGGCTAAAAAATTTATGCATACGTCATTTACATTGTTATGACTTTTATAAAATATAAACTTGAAATAGCTTGAAATCTAAAGAAGTTTGCAAATGTAAAGAAGAAAATTACATACAACATTATTTCAGGATTGCTTGTTGATCGGCTCAAGTGATAAGAAACAGACATCAACACGCCAGAGAAGACAGAAAACATGACATGCTGCCCTTTTTCTTTTCCATCTTCCGTGAGCTAAAAATGTATTATAGTGTTACTGATTTTTAATACTTACAGTTGTTTAACCATTTTCAAGTATGATTCAAACCTGAACCTTAACACAATTTTCCCACAATTTGTTTTCAATGTTAATTATAGCTAGTGCATGTATTTTAATTATTTTAAACATTGACTTTACTGTAAAAAACAGATGAAAAGTTTTTCGGTGAAACTAGATATTTCAGTGAATAAGAACATTGCTTACTTTAAGAGGGACATAGCAGATTGTTGATAATACGGTAACACATAAAATGCTTCTCATGATAGAATAGAATGAAGATAACATGCTGGTCATTGCTAAAATAACATTTGTTAACAAGTTCTTGCTTCACAAAATAAAACGCACATAACGTTAATAAACAAAAAAATATAAAGAAGGAAACACAAAATATGCATACCACTCCCTCCAAATATGTGGATATCAAATTGTTCCAGCACATGCATTGTTAATGTATTTACTTGTGGTAGTAGACCAAATACAAACAACAACGGGAATCCCAACATAAAAGCTATACAAAAACATATTGAAGCATACAACTCAGTATTTACACTCTGTTAAACAGCCAGACTTCAACCAACTAACATCCAGGAGGGAATACAACAGTTAAAATTATTATATTCTTCTAAATACGCTTTTTTAGGAGGGTTTTTTGGAACAGCTACACTTTAAGTTTCCTATTATGTTGAGTGCATTTCCCACATTCTAAAAATAAAACCAATAAAAACTCACCTATCAACAAATCTTTTGCAAAAAGCAAACTGGACCTTGAAAACAATGGTATGCCGTACAATGTATGGGAAATTGGATCCAATGAAGCTGCTTCGTCTATACCAATGATTAATACTGCTGTAATGCAGAAGTATATGGCACGGCTGAACACTATAGTATTGTTGTGACCCTACAATAGAGAATCTCGTTAGATCTAGGGGAGCATCTCAGGAAAACACAATAAAAGCAAAAACTAACAACTATTGCACTTACATGTATTGGTGATGCAGAATCTGGTTGCACACTCTATATACAAATACAAATTAAAATGGAAATAAGAATGTGTTGGTTAATCTTATAAAAATAAAGATAGTACCTTCAATAAAGAAAACTGACACTTTGCTATCACGAAACACATCACAAATAACCAGAAGTCATAGAAGTAATCTCTTGACAGCAAGATGTAACCAAGTAGAGCAACTAAGGTAGCTAATACCACAGATAATATTGATTGAGTCACATTCTTGTTTCTGTAAAAACAAATTAAAGAGTTTGTCACATTGGTTAAATTATACCTGTCCACTACTTCGATTTAAAAAAAAAATTATATCCTATATTTGTTCACTTAACTGTCAGAGTTGATTGTCATAGTCAAGCGAGGATGTCATATTTTCCATTTTGGAATACTGTTTAGTGTCATATCGTATTTTCGTGCCATCAGATATCAAAAAGACAAAAAAAGCCATAAAAGCGAGGTTGGTGAAAATGCTACTGTGTAGAGCTCATCAGAATTGATCGTGGGAAGCTTTAATGTTCTTAGAATGTGAATATTTAAATATATTTTTATGAAATCATCAAATTGAATAAAAACTTATATTGTCATATTTTGTTGTAAGATAATCAATTCATAAAGTTTAAAGTTTTTTTCTTATTAAAAAAGATAAGGCTGTAGTTTTCTTTTTACTTGTAGCCACAAGTAAAAAGAAAAAAAGTGTTTGGTATTTACTGACTTTCCCAGACTCTATTTACCTCATTATTGGGTCCTGATTTTATCAATTTAATCTGTCTCTTGTGTTAATTATGAGCGAAACATCTTTTTTCTTACCTATCCAAAATCGCAAGTAAAGCAAGTCGATCAAATGAAATCTTCACTGAATATGATTTTATTATGGGTAGCATGTAATACTTCTTTGGAGTTGGTTCTTCAACACGAATAACTAGTTTATTTTCCCCAAATTGTCCAGTAAAAAATGGATTTGAATGATTTCGCCATCGCAGTGGTGTGCCTGAAAGTTGACTTGTCCGCTCTCGCAATACAAGCTCTAAATCTTGTTGTGATAAACTACTTCCAATAGAATCCCTGAATGATTAAATTAAAATTTTTTATCACTTTCACTTTTATTTCATCATTTTAATGCACCCCACAGAAAAGTATTATACGCAGTATATTGTACATGCGAAAAATCATTACATTTTTAGTGTGCAGAAATAGGGGCTGTGGAATTATTATTTATGAACTGAAGAATAAAGCATTCCAAATAAACAAATTATAATTGAAAATGTGAAATTAAATACTTTAAAAACATTTTTTCTGCAAATTAGATTGTTCCATTGGATTTACTACAAGATTAATAAAAAACTTAACATAAAATGAAAAATATGAATGCCTCTTTCTCATTTTTGTAGCAATATCTTCTTCCTCATTTCTTTCCCTAAGATACTACAAGGACCATGTAGTGTATGTGTTGAAAGTCCTCTACAAGTATTAAACTTACCTCCTTTTTGGAATAGTTTCAACTGACATCATATCTGGTAAACCATCTGCTAAAAATGATCTTGACTGCACTGGTTGTGCACCAGAATCTCCAAATGCATATGAATACCAGCATCCTGTACAAAAACAACAGTTTATAGCAAAATTCCATTAATCAAACACTGACAAAAAACAATAAATCTTGCCATATTCATCCTGGAAATAATGAACAGCTCCAGAACTTGTGTCTTCATGTGAGACTGCAAAATGTCTGCTGTCAGATGTACCCTCAACAGGTTCTGTTTCACTTTGTAACAAGGAAGCACCAGGGGATTCAGAATTTGCACGATGACGAAAACGCAGTTGAGGACGATGGTCACCTCCGCTAGCTCTGAATGCTCCCATGCGTCTTGGTCTGTTTGCATGAATTTCACCTGTCTTATTACTCAGATCTACTTCTGTATCATCAGTGATAAATTCCAAATTATCATTTTTACCATCCGCAAATGCATTATCAGATTTCGATAAATCTTCAGATTCGAGTTGCAAAGAAACTTTATTATCATCCATAGTTGATGCTTCAATTTCTGGCAGTGAAAACCCAACATTTTGAGGCATTCTTGGTCTAGCTCCACTGCTGTTATATCTATTTGACTGTTCTTTTCGCTTTGTATTATCCTTAGTCTCTAAAGCTGGAAGCGATACAGTTTTATCAGTTTCAGACTCAAATTCATCCATTTTTTTTAAAGTTGACAACGTGTTTTCAGATTTAACTTCACCTATGTCACTGTCCGCAATTAATGATTGAGGTCCTGAAGCATCCACAGGCATAAAGTTGGCTTTTACATCCACAGCTTCGCCTTCACTTGAGAATATGCTACTGCTTGCCCAAGATGAATCACCACTGCTACTTTCAACAAGTTTATGCAAATTTAGAGGAAATTGTTCTCCTGTGATTTTTACATTATTAGAACCAGGATCAGAGGTGCCCTGAAAATCTGAAACAGTTGGTTCATTAGCAATAATAAGATAGTTGTCATCATCATTTCTGGTCAAATATTCTGGTGGTACTGGTGCATCATTCTCTATTTCTAGAAAAAAACAACATTAAATAGCAGACACAAATTATTTTCTTGTTTTAGTCAAAAAAGGGCATGCTTAGAGTCATTCAAGAAAAATAATCGCATTGACATTGCAATCAGTCATTCAGTTAGTTATGAGATGAAAAAAAATTTGATACGGTTTATGCGTGAGTTAAAATTGGCATATCAATAGTAATTTTTGTTTCCATTAGGCCGAAACACCCTTTTTTTAATAAAAAATTTAGCAAATTTTGCGGTGCAAAAGCTATTATACAAACATTTTTGTCCAATCAGTGGACAAAAAAAATTTATCTTTAGAAGATTATATTAAATCTTCTACAAGATATTAATATTCTCCATAATGTCCTCCTTTTTTAGTAGACATATTTTATTATTGAAAATAATTAGTGGTAATTTTACTTAAAGACTACTTCCTCATACTTAATATGATTAACTTTGGGGTCAGAAATTAGTGTGAAAAAATGACAGAGCGAAATGAAGCATCACAGGTGGTTGGGAATACTGATGTTTTTTTTAAAACTATATATCACATATATCATACTCTCTGTCTTCCAAACCATCTTTCAGACTTCACACCATTTTTACATGCGAATCCCAGACAAATTCTAATATCATACTTGTCAACTTTGTCAACTAATGTTGTTTTTATAGGCATTATTTTACTTAAGAAATGGATTAAAAGTATCAATTGCACTTGTTCGACAGATAGAGTTCTAGAATTTTATAATCGTTGCATTAATCCGGGAAAGTTATTAACATAGAACAATAATCAATGGGCAGAGTATATACCTGTTTCATCACAGCTCTTAGCATTATTCTGCAACTCCAGTTCATCTTTTTTATATGGTAACTTAGTATGGTGTAAATCAACAATGCATGCCTTCTCTTGTGAATATTTGTGAGGCGTAGTAGCAGTTACAAGTTCTGTATAGGACGACGAACTATTATCTGGTATTTCAGGTATTGGACATTCTTCCATTTCATTATTTTCTTCCTTGCTCTTTTTTAAAGCATCGTCCATCTCTTCTTTCAAACTAATGTGTGGAGTTTCCACATCTACTTTTGTTATGTTACTTTGGGATATAGAGGGATCTATAAATTTAAAAATATCCAGTTCTACATCTCGTTCTTCTTCACTTTTACTTAGTTTTGTAACCTTCTGAAGATTTCCACTTCTTTTCTTTGATATTCTTTCTTCCAAAAGCTCTTCACCATCAAAGAGAATGTGAAGTTTATAGTTGATAAATTTTATAACAGAAAATATTACACATATACATATTGGATAAAGGATAAGTGGTAAAACAGTTGTCTCCGCTGTCTAAGAAAAAAAAAAGTTAACAAATCAGAATTAGTTTTTTTCTGTGAAATGCAAGTAAAGTGTGGGTAAAAAAATATGGAATCAAACAAAACCATACACACACTAACCAAATAGATTACAAATGGTGCCAACAGCAGACACAGCCATAAGTACATGTGAAATGTGTTACAAAATATCTCTTGGTGTGGATCAAAAAACCAACCGCCAGTGAAAGAAGCCCAAAATCCTTGTCTCATAATTTCTAGAGTTTGTGAGCCCATTTTTTATGTGCTCTTTGTGTGCCTAAAATAAAATAATATTTAAAGACAAGCTGGAGTAAGCTTATATTGTAGATGTTAAAAAAATTTTATATGTTTGCCTTTTCATAGTTAATTAGAAATTTTTTTCTTGGTTTTAGGGCAATAAAAAACAAATTAAATTTGATAAATTTTCTCTCTTTGTCAGAGCATCTTCAGATCAACTAAAAAATTCTTTCAAAATTCATGTACAAAATGTTAAAAATTCTCTTAGGGTGACTGTTAATTAAATGAAATGTTAATTTGAAGACGCGTAATTTCATGACTCGTTAATTATAACAGTGTTAATTTAGAGATTTTTTTGTAAGATATGAAAGCCTAAAAAACACAAAAACAATTTTTTTTACAAATTTTTTACTTTTCCCTTTTTAGCAATCTTTTTAAAATATCTTTCGTATCATCTTCATACTCTGATCAAAGTGGAAATTAACTGAAAGCACTTTTTCTTCCAAAATTTTAAAATTTTTAACATTATATTTACAAACAACGAAAGCTTCTATATTCAATTTCCAAACCGCCTTGTAATAAAGAAGACCGCTTCACTACCGAGGATCCGACTGTTTCAGTAATTTTTGATTTGTGTGATATCGCATACCAAATATATCTGCTGATCTCCCGGATAAATATTACCAATGACGCACACTGCTAAACGACCCGGTAGTTTTGTATATCCAGCTACTGCACAATTATCAAATTTATTGTTTCTTTCTTTCTTGAACTAGATCATTTACTTAACATATGATTTCATTGAACCGCGTTAATTTCATGAGCGTTAATTTAATTTGCGTTAATTTCATGGAATAAGGTAAATAAAAAGTATAAAAATCGTTTATTAACCATAAAAGTTGTTAAAAATTATGTTTTTCCAAAATTCAGATAATTGTCTTGTTTCCTCTTTTTTGTTTAATAAATCAGATTGCTAATGCCTCTTTAAATTTTCTTTAATAAAGTTGTTTTTTCTGGAGAATTTCTTTTTTCTCAAAGTTCATTTCGTGTTTTGTTTCTTTAATGTGTTTGGACATTCCAGAGACGTTTTCTTGATCATTTTTTGTGCCATTTTTGTGTTTTTTTATTTGTGTTGTCAACTGTCTTCCTGTTTCTACTATGTAACAATTTCCACAATCTCCACACATTACTTTATTTACAACACCTGATTCATTGTCTTGGTTTCCGTTTTTGAATATTTTGTTGCCTTTTTTAGCGCTTTGTTTTTCGTGTTTGTTAATTGTTAATAGTTAAAGATCAGGGAGAAATTTTATCAAATTTAGTTTATTATTCATTGCCTTAAGCCCAAGAAAAAATTTTCTACCTAAAAAATTATTATTGATTTCCGCCAGCAAAGGCGGAAGTCAATAATAATCTTTAAAATCTTAAAAAGCGAAATCTTTAAAATTGCCTGGGAAGATAGAGAGATAGAGACAGCATGGACACCTAAAACTTATCCAGACAGATATTTTTCTGAGAACGAGGCTAAAATTAAGTTTTAAGGCAATAAGAATCCTAAAAGCGCAACAAATTGTTTTATTATCCAATGAACAATACTTTATTTTAAAGTTTACATGCTATCAAAAGTTAAAGCTCGTGCGGTGTAGCATAATGAAGATCGTCTTATAATGCGCCATCTTTAATGTTATTAACATTTCCCTTTAAAATTACGTCATTTCCTTCTGTACAATTTTCGCAAGCACATAGACGTAACTATATTCAGCAGAACTAATTAATTATTCATGAATTTTAATTTAAAGAGGAATTGTTAAGGCTGAATTTTTTGGTGAAAGATAATGTATTATAGCTATAAAATCGTGACAAGTGTGTTATAAAAGTTGTAACTGATTCTGTAAAATTTGCTGCCACCTTAAATGATATTTTCTCAAGTTGCTTTTTAGAGAAAAAGAGAATATCGATAAATTTTCTGCCTTGCCATTGTTCTTATTTTGTTTTTATTGTTCATCAATTTTCAGGTTTATTATTTTTCTTTTAAAATTGTTCTTATAGAGAAAAGAAGTTTATGTAAGTTAAGTTAGATTACGCTTCTCAAACATTGGAGAATACTCAATCTTCACAAACACATAGGAACAGAAAAAGTATAGTGAAACTAACAATGCATACTCTCGAAATATAATTTACTTGCTTACACGAAACCTTTTCATTTCAGAAAACTTTCATGTTGAATTTCAAGTTTAAAATGTTCAATTTTTGCAGTCACGTCCGAAACGACTTTTAAATGCTCATATATTTTATGGAAATACAAAAGATAAATAGATAGATGGGCATATTTTTCATGGCTAGTCTCACAAATATTGAGGTATTATTTCCAGGAGAGGCCATGGCTTAGGTTAACCCAGAATATGATAACATTCACTAGTCCATGTTGAATCGCCGTCAAGAGGAATCGAACCCTGGTCTCCCGCACAGAGTACGAGAGCCAACCACTAATCTACGGCGCCAAAAAATAAAATTTGTTTCAAATATTGAAAACTCATTGGCCATACAGTACCGCCTGAATGTAACTTTACATGTACGCGATAGTTATCATGAGTTTTCGGTAGTGTCAGGACTTTCGTTGTTATTGTTAACCTATAGTTAAATACATGTGCTGTTTTTGAGTTCATGTCTTGTTCACGAAATTTAATTAGCTCATGTGCACTGGGTGTGTTCCATTGTTATATTTAATTGCTACAGTTGTCAAGAGATCAACGAAAGAGAAAAAAATTTACCCAAGATTTAAGTATCTTTTGTTTTTACTCACGAATGGCAATGTTAAACCATTTGTTTATAAATTTTTAAGACGCGATATAAATGCTTTTTTTAGATCGCGTTTTAAAAATTTAAGAACGAAGAATGACGATAGAAAAGCTTTGTTAGATCGCATTTTAAAAATTTAAGAACGAAGAGCGGCGATAGAAAAGTTTATTTAGACCACATCTTAAAAGTTTACGAACGAAATTTAATTTGTCTTTGCAATCTTATCATGAAGGGAAAAGTCCTGAATGTAGGGTTTTCCGTTTGTGTTGTTAAACGTTGCTTTTTATAAGAAAAACTTTCAAAAGTTTTGCATGTTAAAAAATATGCTTCGATGATAAATAAATACTACTAAAAGTTTTAAAAAGTAGCAGCATTAGTTTTTTTTTAATATTTAGACCATGGATTTCAAAAACACAAAATCAATTTAATGATTTAATTTTAACGTGTCATGTTCATTCATTTTTTCTAAAATAATATATTTTAATACCCATCGAGATCTTTAACACTTTTAAACAATAACGTGCATGTTACATGTGACAACAAAAGGATTTATCAATTCTTATTGTTATGACTCGCGCACAACGATAACAATGGAAAGTAATTTAGTTTGTGTGTAAACAAAAGATATGTGAAGGTTCTTTTTGTAGACATGAGATCGTTACATGAGGTCGTAAAACGTACATGTAAAGTTACATTCAGGCAGTACTGTATCTTTGAAAATCAATTTTAGAGTTTTCTATTAACTATGGCTATGAAATATATTAATTTTGCTATGCTTATGTCACATACAGAACAAAGCAAATATAAGGCCACATTTTCTTGTGTTCACAATGTCCTCCCTCATCAAAACCGCCATTTTGTGGTAATTTTATTTTTGGATTAAATTCAGTTTGATGTCACCTGCTGGATGGCAAAAAGGCCCCTTGAACATGTTGCCACAAAATTCCCTTAAACGAAACTTGAAGTAAAAGAAGTAGAGTAAATTATTACAACAAGATTTATTTTTCAGCCTTACAAACAGGTAAGAAACAACTAGCTGCTTGGACTCATTAACAGAGTTGATACTCTTCCAAAACGAGTTTTGGTATAAGATGAACATTTTTTACTAAATGCTTTGATCAATTCTGGTAGAAAGCCTGTGGTAATTCTTCTGATATACAGTACCCCTTAAATGTTATTTTACCTGTACGCGAGTTTTACGACCTCATGTAACGATCTCATGTCTACATAAAGAATCTTCACATATCTTTTGTTTACACGCAAACTTAATTGCTTTCTATTGTTATCGTTGTGCGCAAGTCATAACAATAAGAATCGATGAATCCTTTTGTTGTCACATGCAACATGCATGTTATTGTTTAAATGTATTAGAGATTGTGAAGGCTATTGAAATATATCATGTGTATTGATTTTGTGTATTTGTAAAATCATGTTCAGGTGTAAAGTCATTGCTACCTGTTTTTTTTTTAATTTTGAAAACATTTTTGATACCCGTTTCGATAACTTGCGCATTGCTACTTGTTTATTTTCGGAACGCTGTTTGTACTCACTTTCCTTAACTTTTGAGCATGCAGTTGAAAATAGTAGTTTCTTTTAGTCAAATTTAAATTCGACTGTACTGTAGGTGTACTTTTACCATGCGCTTTGCGTAGAGCTTCTCTATTACATGTAATAGAGTAGCTCTAGGCACAGCATGTATACTTTTTTATAAGAAAATGAAAATTCTAACCAGGCTGGTTATCTATATTATAATACCGTATACGTCTGTCTGTCTGTCACTCAAAATTGTACTGCAAGTTGCAAGACGCACATAATGAGGTATTAAAAAGACGGCGATCCCACAGTCTAGTTATTCTCTATTGCTTAAACAATATACCTATTGTCTTACTTTAAGTCCTATATTCTTACACAAAAAAGTGTTTATATTGGTACAATCCAGGAATTTGCTGGGTTTTTTTGTCCCTAAGCTCAGTTCAGCACACCAAAACAGTACACAAACAAACAAAACTAAAGTCCAAGCAAACCCTCACTACAAAACGTGATATTCGATGAATAAATCAATAAACTCTCATCAAACTCCTCTTCTGGTCCTGATGGCTTCCCATCAATACTACTGAAAAAGTGCAAAAACGTCATAGCCACCCCACTCAAGCTGATTTGGACGAAATCATTTGAAGAAGGAACCATTCCAGACACACTAACCAGTGCTATAATAAGCCCAAAACACAAGAGTGAAAGCAAAACTAAAGCTGAAAACTACCGCCCAATTGCCCTAACTTCTCACATCATAAAGGTCTTTGAAAAGGTTGTCCGAAATCAAATTGTGTCATTCATGGAAGAAAATAACCTGTTCAACAGCTCCCAACATGGTTTTCGTGGTGGATGGTCATGTCTGAGCCAGCTTGACCATTTCGACAACATTCTACAAATACTCTGCAACAACTCAAACACTGATGTTGTATACCTGGATTTCGCAAAAGCATTTGACAAGGTGGATATAGACATAGCCCTTAAAAAGATAGAAAACTTAGGTATCAAAGGCAAAGTACTCAAATGGCTGAAGTCCTTCCTAAAAAACAGAACCCAGTACGTCTCAGAAAACGGTCACCACTAGCGTACCACAAGGAAGTGTGCTTGGACCGCTCATCTTCCTGATCCTTATGGGGGATATTGATCTTTCTGTAACGGACTGAACAGCATCAGCACAAATCCAACCAAAAACACAAACCAATGATGATGCTACCTTCAAATCGCATATAAATAAAATCGTATAAAATACAAAACAACTTACAAGCTGGATTCTTCGAGTCTTTCAATCGCGATCACCAGAAGTTCTCCTACCACTATGGAAATCCCTTGTCATCCCTAGACTCTAGTACTCTTCTCAAATCTGGTCTCCTGCTAGTAAAGGACCAATCAAGGTACTAGAAGCTCTGCAATGGAGCTACCTGAAACAGATCAACTGTGTACACAGAATGACTTACAACAACGCACTGAAACGGCTCAAATTGTACTCGTTACAACAACAACGTGAACGCTATCAAGCCATATACAGTTGGAAAATAGCTGTAAGCATTGTCCCGAACCTTCACCCACTCATGCAAACCCATGCAACACAAAGAAAAGGGCGTCTCTTTCAACTACCATCGGTGCTGAACAATTTCACAAGCATCGCTAAACTACAGCTTCCATTATCAAGCTCCAAGAACCTTCTACGCCCTGCCCAAGCCTCTAAGAAGCATCACTTTATGTCCAGTTTTAAAGTTTAAAACAGCCCTCGACAAGTTTCTCAAAACTCAGATGAACCTCCGATCCCCGGGACAAATGAAGCCTCAGAAAACAGTATAGTCACTGTAGTTCGTCTAATCCTCATCCTCTTTAGAAATGGAGTAGAAGAAGAGGAAGAAGTGACTGACATCGGTCGTCCACGACTGACGTGAAGCTACAACTTCAAAAGTTAACATAAGTAACACAAGTAAGTAACCAACGACGAAGGGGCCAGGCAATAGAGATTTATGTCTACCTAGTTCTTTTAACGAAGTCAGGAGTCGGTGAATTAGCTAGGATGGTCAGGTTGGCTTGAATAGGCTTGCATTGTGAATTAAAAGGACCAGGACTATTCAATAATTTCTGAGATCAAAAAGTCTCCGACCAAGATGGAAATTTATCGGAGATTTTGTGTGATGAGTCTTCAAAAATTAAACAACCGCTTGGTTAAAGCTATATAAAAAACGCTTTATATATATATACAAAATCCTGGGCAACAGTTAAGTCAGCGAAATTATAATTAGACGTCACAAGTTCTCTTGTGAGGGAATTTATTTACATTCGCGGCCCTACCAACACAAAGCTTCTTCCCTAGCTAATATTTTGCAACTTTAACAAACAAATTAAAACAACTATATATAAAATAATATTGTTTTCATAATTAGAAGCTATATATACAGTACTTTGAGTTGATTTTCAATTATATACTTTTTTTAATGAGAGGTGAGATTTAAACACTCTAACTGCCTTTGTGGTCCATCATGGAAACTATTGACAGGGTATATCCCTCATAATTTGCGAGGGTAAACACATAAACGAAATATAAATCACTACTAGTTAGAGCTTTATTGTTTATAAAATTGAAATCTCCTTGTAGTTTTAGAAAGAAATGAACAGTGGATTAGGGGTATATTGGCAGATAGTAAGAATAAAGAAGAGGCAGGCAGGCAGAACAGAGTAATTTATGTGATGTGACAGATGATCCAAAGCTGTCTTGATAGACTCCTGTGCATAGCAATTTCAGTAATATTGTTACGTACAAGAGACTAGCGCATTATTGTACACAAAAAATTAGCCGACCCATCAACATCGAGTAAAATAAGGTTTCAAATTATTTTAATTTATGCGAATAATATTCTTACCATTTACGCGTTTTTAAATCGAATTTGATAAATTGTAACGGTTTAGTGAATGGAACTTTAAAATAAAGCACCAGGTTTAGCTTTTCCAACATTTTTATATCTATCTCGTCTCTTGCTAGTCATATGTCAGAAATCAAAAAAGAAGTGAGAAAGACTCAAGCTCTCATCGTGGTAGCGGCTCATGTTTCTAAGTTACTGGGAAACGCTGAATCATTCGATTCGTCAATTCAATTACGCGCTAAATTGCTGTGGTTATGATATAAAGTCATTCGATTATGCGATGATAATTTCATTCAATTATGCGACCTTTCTATTCGGTGAAAATTCATTCGCTAAATTCAATCGATAAATTCATTCCATAAATTCATCCGCCAAAAGTCATTCGCAAATTCATCCGAAAGTCACTCGATAATTTTTTTTAAAGTTACTGCAACTGGTCAACATTTAGCACAGCAGAAGAAGACAACCTACGTGAACGCGTTTCATCCTTGTTTAATAAAACGCTGGGATCGAGGTTGCAGAAGTAGGAGAATCAGTTATGGACCTTCCCTGATCTTTGTGTTCCCCTTCAAGTAATCCTTTAACGCCTTCATTTAACTGCTCTGTTGTGTCAAATCACAACCAGCTGGAGAATTAAGTTGACCAGACACCAGTTTAATTGGTGACGTTCTGATAGTGCGAATTCGATGCATAGACTAGGCATATTATATATATATAAGATTTATATATATAAGAGTCTATAAGATTCAAGCTTTTTATTGATCAGTTTAAAAATATAATGAAGAGGCCGCAATATTAATTTCACCAAAGAGGTCGAGAATCAAGTTTTCTTCCATGAAATTATAAAAGAAGCATGAAACTGTATATTACAGAATGGAAATGACTTTATCGAATGCAACCTCGAACCCAGGGCCTATATCGTTTTTACGATATGAGGATAAACAACTTTTTTAAAAAAAACCTGCAAGCCCTGGATTCGAGGTTCGAATGAATTTATCAAATGACTTTCATCGAATAGAAAGATCGCATATATTTTTCCGTATAATCAAATAGTCCATATTGCATAATCGAAAGACTTTATTCATAATCTCAGCAATTTAGCGCATAATCAAATTGACGAATCGAATGATTTTGAGCAAAAGGAAGATACGGCGTTCCATTGTTTCTATTCTTTCGTAAAAGTTATTTAAATTAAACCATCCTCGTCTTCAGGGTTTGTTGCCCATGTCAAAGCCGATAGCGTCTAACGGCTAAACAAGATCCCTGGGATGGGGTTGAAATTATACCAACTGCATTTCTATGGTATTTTGTATCCTTTCTGTAATTAGGACAACGGTGATGCGAGTGCTTGGGATGAACATAGGAAAAAATATACTATTACATGCTAGAAACGAAGAGGTCAAGGGCGGCGCCACAATTTCCAAAGTGCCCCCCCCCCCCCCCCCCCCACTTTGGAAATTGTGGCTAAGACATAGTAGGATATTTTGAGATTTTGTTGACAATCAAAGAGCAAAGCGAGTTACTGAAACAGCCGCGGTCCAGGTGGCTTTCAAAATTTTTCGATTGCAAACATATAGGGGACTCCGTTCCGCTCACAGCCCTTTATATTTTGATGCAGAAAAATTTAATTTATACCGATACGTCTACACATAATTAAAATAATTTTAAATTGTTTTGCGTGACCTTAGATAGATAGATAGACAAACGACAAGCTTTTCGTCTATTCTGTGCATTACTATTAAATTTCGGGCTGAATAATTGACAGACTAATAATGGCTGTTCTGCTTCACTTAGTCCTTAAGAATTTTGTCTTGTCTGAACATGACCCCAATTTAGGTAGTGTTTGCTACCTACAGTTTAGGTAATTATTAACTAGCTAGCTTAAAAATTATAATGTGATTACTCTTGGTACTTTAGGCTTATTTATTCATGAAAGGCTACCGTTATTGTGGAATAAGCTGTCTTTTTATTAGTTGAGTCTATGTTGCTTAAGTGGTGTATTGCGTTAGAAATGGTAAACACTTCTATATTATTATTATTAACATTAGGTTAACACTCTTTCACAAGGAACTTCCCTATTTATTTTAGTGTAGTATAAACTATGGAACCAAGTCAAAAAATGACATGTTAATAACGTAATGGAGTCCATATTGTAAATATGGTACTCTGGGTAAAGTTAGTAAAACCATTGCAGTGCACCTAAAGTTTGAGGCTAAATAATTTAAAAAAATCATTCCTGTTTGGGTAAGGCCACCCTCAAAAATATGTTTGGTTAGAGTCATTTCTAATTACAAAAGTGAATCAGTCGGTCGGTCGATAAAAATTTTTCCCGAAAAATTACAAAAATACTATCTCGCAGCTGTATTTTGTTATTTGTTTTAAATGTATACGCCAGCTGTATTTTTAGCCTCCTTTAGGTGCGATTTTTGTCACTCAACATCGTTCCCATGGTTTTCGCTTGTATTGCCGTATAAATCCGAAGCATGAGAATATAGCACTGAGTAGCGCAGCGCTGTCCCCTATCGATATAACATTCGGGTGTAACAACCGTATTCGGAGGACCGCTAAAAAGGTAAATGGTTGATTTTGTTGCGTGTCGAAGATTGTTTGTGGATGATTTGGTTTATTTTTTACAAATTTACCGACTCCCTGACTAGACTTTTGCCTTTTAAAGTGAGTCATTTGGGTGACGCTAACCAGTTATATTTTGAGGGTGGCCTAACTAGGAACCACATGGGACCAAGATGGGATCAACTTCCTACAACTGGCTCAACTTGCATGTTTTGTAACAGTTTTCACGAAGAAACCTTTAAGCCTTTGCCAAAAGCTCATGATCCTATCAAGCTACATTTTCTTGATCAGAAATTTGAGGTTACGTGGTACCTTAAGTGGATAAAATTTCCTGAGGATTAATTATTGCGAGGTCAAAAAAAGTACATTCCATGAGGATTAATTTTCGCAAATCGGTCGTTTCCAAATATTTCGCATGGACAAATTTTTCTGAATTGACTATTCTCTAATCGCGAATCACAATCTTTTAGAAATAATTTTTATTGAGTGTGGGTTCGTCAGAAGTAATAAATTGTTTTTGTAAAGAAACTATGTATTCACTGAAGTCACAAAGATCACCATAAAAAAAGACAAATCAAATAAATAAATAAATGCATGTGAAGTGACGGTCACCATTCCAGTATTAAAGGACATTTGCTGTTGCAACGCTATGAAGGAATGGTATAAGAACTCTATTGTGGACTGAAAGATGAAGTTATAATGGGTAGTTTTATTGAGACGAATGCTAATGCCAACGTTCAGTTTGATGTACAGCCAAAAGCAAAAAGAAAAACAGATCCTGCTTAAAACCCCCACAGAATGCAAAAACATTCGATTTTTCTTTCAGAGACTGTAAATATTAATTTATGTATACTGCAAGCACGAGACAAAAACAAAAAAGATCAAATTTCTACGTGACTTACAGAATTCTATGAAAAAAGAAAAAAAGATGAAGAAAAAAATGTTGTTCTTAAAATTTTCGTGTGGATTTATTTTCGCGAATGAGCCCTTTTCAAAATTTTCACGAGGATTAAATTTCGCGTAGTTACCTTATTCGCAATTTTCACTACTTTCGCGAATTTGGCCAAAATTCGCGAAAATCGCGAATATTTAATCTCCCCAAAAATTAATCCACTTAAGGTAGAAGTAATGGCTAAACAAATTTGGTGTTTGCTGACACTATCAAAATCTCTAAAATGACTTATTTTATTCCATTGTTCTTCTGACTAACTGGATTTTTGCTAAAGTTCGTTGCTTCTAGTAGTAATCAACTGTTTTTTGCCGTAATTGTTTACAGGACTAAGTTTTACATAAAAAAATGTGCACTACAGATTTTTTAAAATCTTAAAATGAATTTTAAAATAAAACTACCTCAACCGCTACCCTGATTGGAGTACCTCATGTTTTAAATTAACCTTTTATTTTAATTTTGTGAGAAATATTTTACTTTTACGAGTGAGTAAAAAAACTAAATTTGGATTTTTGCGTTGAAGTATTATAAAGCCCTGAGGGCCTTTATTTTCATTAGAATTTTGACTAGTGAAATATGTTTCTACTGTCCTGCAATCATGGAATCTAGTTCCCAGTAAGTATGTGTTTTAACCCAAAAGAAGGTTAAGATCAATATACATTTATGTCGGGGCTCTGGTGAAAATTTTGCAATTGCATGCTCACTGTTTTTGTTTTTGCGTGTGCTAATTTGCATCAGTTTAAAATAATTTTTGTTTTCAAATTAAAAAAATCGCTTTGAATTACCCACCTGGGTAGTAACATAAAATCTAAAAAGTTATATTTAGAAAGTTTAATTAAATTTTTCACAAAATTTTCAAACATATAATATATCTACTTTTGTGTTAGTTAGTGACTATTTGTATAGCCTTGATCTATGTCTAAAGTAAACAATATTAAAAGTACATATCAACGAAAGGAAATAAAAACAAACATAACTATTACAGTATAATACTGAAATCAGGACATCTAACATTGTGAGCAACACGCACAATATAAAGATGCTGTCATGGTTTTCAAGATAGAAAAATTTGCGATTACATTAATAATGCAATAGCATTTTTAGAAACAAATGGTCACAATGTGCGTATGTTGGATCTAGGATACATAATGATTTATCATGGTGTGTTTAGCATAAAAATATAATCTTTGTACTTTTTAATTTGTTGTTTGTTGTTGTTTAATTGGTTCATCATTTGTTGAAATTTTTTAAAACGGAGAGTAGTTTTAATGTTTCTTAGCTAAAATTATTACTGTTTTCGCTTTCTAAAATCAAAAATGAGCATCATCAACATCAAAAAAATCAACGGCATTGTTTTTTCGCTATGTACAGTACCGACCGAATGTAATGTTACATGTACATGCGCTTTATAATGTCGCGTAATCTGGGCATGTTTACATAAAGAAACTTCATGTGTCTATTGTTATCCATGTATTTTGCATATGTTTCTATTGTTGTCTTTAATCGCATGCGTTAACAATAGTATATGTGAAAACTTTTGTTTAATTTTAAGACATGAATGCTATGTTGAAAATGACGCTTTTAATAAATTCAACTTCGACAAAATCAAGGGCCTCTTTTGTCACAACTTTTCCGTCCTTTAACACACTTGATCCTTAGACGCTTTTTCCTTGTCTTTTCTGTAGTGAAAATATTCTTCTCATTGAACATTGCGAAAAATGTTTTACAGAATGAGAACTATTCTTTATCGCGCTAATTTTTTCATTACTCAACCTCCAGTCTTGATTGTCGTTTTGAAGCATGTTCATGTGTTGGAAAGCTGATGTATTATTAGAAAGTGGAGGTTGAGGAAAGTACGTTTGAAAATTTTGTGGAAACATCAATGGCTTTTGAAAAAAATGTTGTTGTGGTATGACTGGCTGATTTTGGTATGGTAATGGTGGTTTTATAGTTGTAGAAGCAAAAGTAATTTCATGTGATTGTTAAATTTCACGTGTGGGACATAAACTCTTGTTTTTGACATGCAAAAATAGATCATGTATTTAACAATGGATATATAATAAAAACAAAAGTTCTGACGCTACCAAAAGCTCGTGTAAAGGTGATAACTATCGTGCACATGTAACATTACATTCAGGCGGTACTGTATTGGATCTGTTTTGATTGTTATAAAACCTTTTTTCTGTCATGTTATATCTCTACGGCCCAAGAACGATCTTTTTCAATTAACAAAGACGATTAGTAATTAATTCACATTTGCACATCACAATAAGTAATGATTTTTATGCAACATTATGTGTAGCTGCACGTTTGTACAGAGAAGAATACACTTTAAATGACAGTTGATACTATTCTTATTATAAATTTTGTTTTCAATGTAGTAAACACTGTTCTCTACAAAAAACTCACTCAGTACAGCCTGCCTATTAAATTGAGGACAGCCAATATAAACATGGTTACGCACAATTTACAGAGAGACAATACAATTAACACAGGCATGAACAACACAAACATCGAGAACAGTTCCCTTATATATAATTCTTTACAACAACAAGCCACATGAGACAACACTGCACTTGCATACAACGATGACATGCCGATCTGACATAAATATATATATACAATCAGACTTTATCTCATCATTCAATACACGCATGCATCCCTCGATTTCCAACATTCCACCAAACAATGTTTTTATTGTGTTAATTACGGTATTACGCCAGCAAGTAAACCTCAAAAACCCAATAGGGCCATTTCATTATGGGCATGAACAGTTTTTTTACTTATTTAATAAAAGTGCATAAAGTAAGGGCTAGTTTAAAAAATAATTGTCTTAATTTATATATTTTATCGAAACATTTCTGTATATACCATTTTAAAAAAAATTTTTTAAAAAAATTCTTTTTAAATTTTTTTTAAAATTGTTTCCAAATAGTTTCTCATTCGTTTTCCAATCATTACACAAAAATTAAAATTAATTTGTTTTAACACTTCCTTAAATTTGTTTCAGTTGAAGTCGTTTTAAAATAGCTTCTAATATAACATTTTGTTTATCTCACATCACTGATTTCTGAAGAAATTTACTATTAAGTTTGAAAATATCTGCATTCTTCTTCACAGGAATAATAAAACAAGATTGTAGAAAATAAAATGGTCACAGTGGATTTAAAAACAAAACAGTATCATAGATAGCGAAAAGATCATTGTAGATTGTTTAAAAATTATGAAAACACCATCCTAAAAAGCAAAAACTTCAAAGCAGAACTTCATTACCTGATTTGGTTGCCTGCGAAGGATGGTACCATTGCTTTCTAGTTGCACTGGCATTGTTTGGCAGATAAAATGTCTTTTTTAGGTAAACTACACACTGGCAATCTCAAAACAACATAGCTGCAAGACAAGTCCAGTTGTAGGATGTAGTTATTGCGATAGTTACATAGAAGGTGTTAAACAGCTTCCTGTTCAGACATTTCATAAGGTTTTTACACGGCTTGATGCAAGGTGTAACGACAGAATTTTTTGAAGCTAGAAATCACTTCTTGGGCGAATTCTTCCATATCACAGGAATTAAAAGGTGGTCCATTGTCAGACATTTGACAGTCTTGGTTTCCGTATTTGTCACAATTGCTATTTAGAAATGGCAATACATTTTCTGATTTGGTTGATGACACCAATTTTGCTGCTGGATATCTAGATGCCATTTTACAGACAGCAATGTCGTGTGATAAAGGCATCCAGCCAAACAGGCAAATGTCGAACTATACCCTTCTAACCTGGATGGCTTCCGCAGTTTGTTAATTAAATAACCCTTTTTAAAGTGATTCTGGTCAAATGTTGTGTTCACCTTTTAAGATTTTGCCATTACAATTTGTTCAAAAAGTAGTAAAATTTGTTTCATTTTGTTTCATTTTTAGCTTGCCAATCAAAACAAAACACGTGCTTAGATTTTATTGTCTCAAAATGGGATAACAAAGTTAAGGTTGAGATACTAGCTCAACCCCTTCCTTGTGTTTAGACTTTACAAGTTTACTCCCCGCTGATCTTTAACATAAATGAAATATTAACAGCACAGAAAAAAAGTAAAGAAAAAAATAAAAATTAGGTTCTCAGGAAAATTGGGCAAAAGATATGCTGCTGTAAATTCTTATTTTGCAGTTGTGTAATGTAAGTACTAAATCATTGTAACTCAAGCAGTAAATCTTTCTATTATCATGAAAATTTGTTGCATTGACTTGTTTATCCATTAACAGAATGGATAAACAAGTCCAAAAATATAAAAGATATTTATATGCTTTCGCTATAACCCTCTTCCCCTGTTTAGGTAAAACAAGGTCCTCGTATCTCAATGGAAGGATCCCCTAATTGACTGGTTGCAAAGTTTTTTAAAATTTTCAGTTAAAAAAAATGACAAATTCGTATCATAAGAGAGACGGTGGTTAAAAATTGGAATTAATACACATATAATAAGTTTTAGATAAAACAGTTTCTAAGATAATAATAAACAAAAAATAAAGGGTCACCACATACTAATGGTCGCCTAAGCAGAGAGGGCAAGATATGTTGTTTTTGTTTTTCAAGCCATAGCCTAATTTCACGAAAGAGTTGCAGCTGAAATTTTCATCTCTGACATTAAAATATATATCACTGCTGAGCACAATTTCTCATTATATATAATTTTAAAGTTTAGAATGAATAAAAACTTTTTACCTTTTTATTTTTATATATACTTATGTATATTTTTAGATATAGGTGATGTCTAAGCAAAAATCCTACCCAAAAAATAAAGCCAAAGTTCCTCGTGACTTAAAAGAAAATCAAGACAGAAGACTGATGTCAAAACACATTGATACTTTAATGAAACTGGATGACACTGTTATTGAAAATGAAAAACTTAAGAGTAGAGTTGATGTTTTAGAAAAGGAACTCAGTTCGTGTGCTCAACTTCATA
Organism: Hydractinia symbiolongicarpus; assembly: GCF_029227915.1. NCBI lineage: Eukaryota > Metazoa > Cnidaria > Hydrozoa > Anthoathecata > Hydractiniidae > Hydractinia > Hydractinia symbiolongicarpus. Next base: position 6,687,930 of record NC_079883.1, on the reverse strand, counting down.
ATTTTGCACACGAGGCAAAACAGAAGTTAGATGATTTAGTGAAAGATTACGATGACAGGATTAGTTTTTTAAAAGTGGAAAATTCAAAGAAGATACTTGACAAGGAGCAGGATCTACAAGTTTTGATTTCTGAAATTGAGCAGAAATGGAAAAGAAAGCAGGATAATTTGATGGAGAAACTGGTGAAAGCACAAAAAGAATTAATTGATCTAAAAAATGAGAACTTGTTATTGTTACAAAATGTAGAAGTTCAGAAAAAAAATATCAATGAACTAGATGAAAAAAAATCACTAAGTCAAGACAGAGAAAGAGTAATTGTAGAACTTAGGAACCAACTACAAATTTGCAGTGAGGAGAAAAGTATATATACAAAGAAAAATAATGAATTGAGTAATGAGGTTGAAAAACTTGAAAAGCATGTGTTTGCAATTTCCGCAGATCTTAAAAATGAAAGAGATACCTCTGCTAGACTTTCAAACCAAAATAGTCTATTGCTTGAAATTGAACAACTAACATTAAAGGTGGATGAGTTGTTAATGAAACAAATTGATCATGAATCAGCCTACGAAAATTTGCAATTGATAAATACGAAAATTTTAACCGAATTGGAGGAACTGAAAAAGAAATATAAACTTTTATTGATGGAGAGAGATGCTACTAAGCAGTCTTCATCTGACTTATCACTTGAAGTGGCGCATTTAAAGAAAAAACTGTCAAGTCCAAGTATTTTGACTACTGTTACAAATGAGAGTCTTTTACCCACTAAAAAAGGAATTAAAATGCAGAGGTCTTTAAATAAAAAGCATAGGTAACATGTAATTATTTTCAATAAAGTAAATAATAATTCAGAATAAAGCTGGAAAATCTATTCTAATTTATTGAGTTTTCTTTTGATCTAGATAGCTGCATTCAGTACATGCTTTCCTAATTATTGAAGTTAAATTTCGCTTAACTTGCATTTCTTTTTTCTCTTAAAAATGGAAGTATGAATCTAAATATCGATTTTGAATGTTCGTGTTGTACCAAAAGTTATTTATTTTTAGTAGTAAATGTTAAACTATCAACTGTTTGGTTTCTATTTTAATATAATTAATATATACATGATATATATAATTCTTAACATATTAATTTATAATATTTCCTAATACTGTGAGTGTGTTATTACTTTATATTTGTTTGAATCTGTTTTTTTTTCTGTTGATCTGAAAGATAATAACTATACTATCTTTTATAACAGCATGGTAGAGATGCTAATATTTTCCTTCTTGAAGGGGTATTGTTGTTAGTCATTATCACTCTATGTAAGGAAGTAGTTCACAACTTGCAGTTTGAGATGTCTCAAGTTGTTTCCAAATGTCCCAGGTCTCTAGAAGGCTTGAGATAAAATTTTCTTTTATTCGCAAAGCAAAATAGTTATCTAATTAAATATTTACTTGTTAGATTTTTTCTTTCTTTCTTTAAAGGAGAACTAACAAAAAAATATATGTTTTTTGCAATGAGAACATTTTTGCATATCATGAAAACAACATGGCATAATAATTATTAAATTTTAGCATTTTTTTATGTCCAAATTTTAAACCGTTAGGCGACCTTTTGGACAAATATGTTCAAACGGTCGCCACCATTATCGAAAAAAAGTCAACTTGGTTCATACATATTTTGTTGATATGTTACATTACACTGCATGCATAGCTCTGACTTGTAAGACGATGGATGAAGTTATACGAACATTGTGATCTTCTTGGAGTGATTTTAATTGTATCCTAATCAAGTGCTGAGTAGAATATACGAAGGAAGTATTAAAAAATATCCATGCCAACCAGTACATTGAAAGGTTAAATTCCAGTAGAGCAAGAAATTTGCGCTAGTGCAATGTGTTGTTCGTTCAACCTTTCGTTAGTGTAAATGTTGGAAGGAAAACTTGCTAAATAAGATTTTAAATGATTGAATTTTTACAACTGTGTACTTGTAGAGAAGACAGTTACGAAAAAATACAATAAATAAGAAATGTTGGTACCTGTTACATTTTACACTGCGATACAACATTTTTCTCATGTTATTGCTAAGACCTGTTGACACTTCAATATTTTATATTTTTAGATAAAGTAGTGCAAAGTGCTGTTTAAAAGAACACACTCATAAACTTAAAATGTCTAGCCACTGGCAAACCACAAAAACAAATGTACGAGAAAGAAATGAATATATGTTTGGAAATAAATTGATCAGTGATATACAATTTAACGTTGGAAAACAAGGAGAAACAAAGAAAATCATTCCTGCACACAAGTATGTATTAGGAACTTCAAGTCCTGTTTTTTTTGCCATGCTCTATGGAGATTTTGCTAAAGACGAGACGATATCTATAGACGATTGTGAATCTGAAGCCTTTTGGGAATTGCTGCGGTTTATCTACTATGATCAAGTGAATTTAAATTCCGGAAATGTTCTTGACGTGTTGTACTTAGCAAATAAATATATTGTCCCAGTGTTGTCAAAAGAGTGTGTTAATTATTTATTAGAAAATGTTCAAACTGAAAACGTTCTTGATGTTTTAAACGCTGCAGTGTGTTTTGGTGAAAAACGTTTGGAAAAGCATTGCTGGTCTATTTTATCACGAAAAACGTCTGAAATAATACTGTCTGACTCATTTGCTGATGTGGATAAACAACTATTAACAAACATTCTTCAAAAAGATTGTCTTGACGTTTCAGAAATTGATGTGTTTAATGCAATTAAAAAATGGGCTGAAAAAGAATGTTCAAGACAATCCTTAGAAGTAAATACCCAAAATCAAAGAAGTGTGTTGAAGGATATTATTTATCTAATTCGATTTCCTGTTATGTCTGCTAAAGATTTTGCTTTAGGACCAGCAAGATCTGATCTATTACCATTAGAGGATATAAAGTTAATTTTTATTTATTTAAACTCAGGATTGGCAATCAGCAGTCTAAAATACCCTTTAAAAGTTCGCTCGTTTAAACCTCATAAATGCTCACGTTATGTAAAACCTATGAAAAATTATTTGTGGAGGTATGATGAAAAGGATACTGATGCGATTCGCTTTAAAGTTGATCAAGAAATCTTTTTAACTGGTATTGGATTATACGGTTCTCCAAGCGGTGGAGAGTACTCTCTTCAGTTGAAAGTTAGTATTGACGATGATACAGTTTACACAAACTCGTCTGTATTTATGTGCCCACCAGATCCAGATTTAAATACCATGGACAATCCACCCGTACATGAAATATTACTTGAAGATCCTCTGCGAATAAAAGAAAACACCTTCTATGACATATCTGTCTTGCTTGATGGTCCACCATCATTTGCTGGTGATGATGGAAGACAAGAAGTTACAGAAGAAGGGGTAAATTTTGTGTTTGAAAACAGCAGTGATTCAACAAATGGCACAAGTTATGATGAAGGACAAATACCAACTTTGTTATTTTATTTTTAAGTAAATTCTAACTATCTGTTGTTTTATTAAATAAAAATTATGTTTCAGTCTGAAATAAAACTTAGTTTGTATAACTAGCTAAATCAAAGAACAATTTATCCAATGTAGTGGATCATCAGTTTAAAGTTTTGTTGTTGTAACAACAATTAAAGTAACTTGATAGATCTTTGCATGCGTTTATAAATGAAAAAATTAATATTTTGTACTTAAATTTAATAAAGCGCACTCTTGTTTTTCGTATATGCAGTTATTATTTTGTTAAATGTGTGGAACATAAATTCCACTTGTTTATATTTAGATGAGAACTTGTAAAGAATACCTGTTTACAAAAAATATATTGTAAATTAGTTTTGTTATATTTTTCTATGTTGTGTTTTATTTCAGCTTAAGAAGTAGATTGTATTGCAACCATTTTTAGTTTAGAATATAAAATTAATTTTTCACTTTCCTTGCATGTTGTTTCCCCAGAGGGCATTTGCATATAAGGCCTATACCATATTCAATCTGTATGCTTACATAAGAAAGTAGTGCTATTCTTATTTTTCACTCATGTTTCCTTCTGACTTCTTGTTTTGACAAGAACGGGTCTTGCTAAAGTTAAAAAATTTCTTAGTTTTCGAAATTCTCCTCAAATCTCTAAAAAGAATATAGGATTGTTACATGACAGATGTTGGTTGTTTTTTTATTACGTGCAGTCATGTTTAAGTTGATTTACAGATCAAATGGACTTAAATCACATTAAAGATCTTTTCACATTTCCTCAAATTTTGCTTAGGTTTCTGACAGGTCACCTAAATTTGAATTTTTTCGAAATAACTGCTGCTTGGATTTTGGTCTGGTTAATTTTGGTTAAAAATTTACATGTTACTGGAATTTTAATCCTTCTTATTAGTTTTTAAAGATGGCATTGGTTGATAAAGACATGGGATGGACATGCATTCTGTCCAGACAATGTTTACAAATGGAATCAATCAAAGTTGAATTTAGTGAAAAATATAATAGAAAGGCATGTCCAATGCTTGATTGCAAAATAAGCAAAATGTGGGAGAAAATATTAGCAAAGAATCCAAAGCTTTACAATGCTAGCAAATTTCGTTTTCATGATGCAATTTTAAATCCAGATGGAGAACTGGAAATGAAGGTTGGGATGACTGACTATAAAGACACTGTATGCACCCACATTGAAGCAATTACAGAAGACATTATTGATATACGAAAGTATGGTGTAGAACAATATGGGGATCAATGTGCATGTTTTTCTAATCCAATTGGTGTGACAGCTGCAGTCTTAAGTAATGACAATCATATTGTTGTTATTAAGAGAGCTGATTGGGTTGCAGAGTCAAAAGGAAAGTTGGATACAGTTGGAGGACATTCTGAGCCTGGAGTAGAAATTTAATTTGTTTTTTCTAAAACTGATTTTTTTCTAAAAGAGCCAGTAAATCTTGTTGTTATGTTATTTTGTCTGAGTTCAAGAAGATATGTGGTAAAACATACTTTTGTGAAAGCAATTTTGACATATTAACAATCTCTAGGCTTTGTTTACAAACTTTATTCCCATGAATTATATATTATCTACATCTACCGTAATTCCTCTTATTAGCCCCCTCCCTTTATTTAGAATTTAATAAGCCCCCCGGGGATAAAAAGAGGAATTACGGTATCTAAAATGTTCTGTTTCCAATTATTTATGGCCATTTTTATTTGCTCTATGTGGCTAATAAAACTCACTTATAAATTCTTTGGAAATCAATTTCGTCACAATTTTGTTGTTTATGTTTGTTAAAATTAATTGTATTTCTTAGGAAATGTTGAAGAAATTGAACATGAAGGAATCAAAAGTGTTTGATGTGGATAGTACACATGTCTTGTATGAAATTTTTCATTCTATAATACGAGAAGTACGTGATGAGGTGTGTGAGTATGCTAATGAAGATGTTATTAAATTGTCGTTTTGTGTTAATTTCTGTTGCATATTGAATGGTGTGTGCTTGTTTATAGTATGGAATACTTAGAAAAAAATGAGAATCACTTTATTAATTACTGCACGTTTGAATATGCAATTCCTGTTATTTATTGAAACCTTACAAGTTGAAATAAAAGTCCACAATGTTTTCGGATTATGTTAAAGCTTATACCTTCTGTGCAAAACCAGTTAAACTCATATAAAAAGCATGGAAAGTTGTCAGGATTTTTTTTTAAATATTTACTGGTTATCGAGATATATATAGGACTTGGAAATTTTGCTAGTTATGTGAAATTATGCTGAGAAACAGTTGCTGGTATACATACCAATCAGGATAACTAAATATTTATATTTATGTAAAAATATCAAAATAAATTTCTAAACACATATTTGATAAACCACTAGCATAATTAGGAAAACTTTAAAGTCATAATTTTGGAGAAATGGCTAAGATTTTTTATAGGAGAACTAACAACAAACCCTACATATACGTTTTTTGTAATAGAACATTCTTACATATCACAATAACAACATGACATAAGAATTTATTTTTTTCCTTTTTTTATGTCTAAATTTTGTCTTCCAAAAACGATAATTACATTAACGATCGCTGCCATTATCGAACAAAAGCCAACTCGGTTCATACATATTTTGTTCATTTGTGACATAACATGGCGTACATAGCTTAACAGGACTCACTTTATTGCACATATTCGTTAAAGTTTTGTTTTTAATTTAGCAAATTAAACAAAGCACCTGTTGTCTTTCAAAACTATATTTGTAATAGTGAAACATCATTTTATTCTGCAGAAGATATTTATTTTAAAACATGATAAATCAAATTGCTCTTAGACAATTGTAGGAGGCACAGTTTAGCATTCCCTCACTTCGTTAATTCAAAATGCGTTTGTTTACATCCCTGCGGACAGACAAGTAGTATTTTTCCGAACAGAATGATCTAATTGACATTGTCATAGCAGCGACCTTGGGACTACTTTGACCTTAGAAATATCTCAAGAACCAAAGCTTACAAATATATAAAAATTAGCACCGTTCATACTCACACTATAATGACCATTTTAAGCACAACTTGTCATCAATCGTTAGTTCTCCTTTAAAATTAAAAAGATTCATAGAGAAATTTTTAAATTGTATCAGCGTGTTAAAATATGCATAAATATATTTTATGTAACAAGGTATCTTATTTTGATTTTACTTATACCAATATAATAAATTTACAGGTGAATGTTCCTGAATCGTCTTTATCCTGGCCTTTATTACTTGGAATTATTCGTAATGAAGAGACTGCACTAAAGCCATGCTTCATATTCCTAATTTGGTGAATTTATCAAATTCTGTGTTAATGTTAAAAACAGATCTGTTGTTTATCTTTATTCATTTTTATTTTTATTTTTTTAGTTGTAACCTGTCTAAAGATGAAATTGCACATTTGTATTCGCAAGGTGGACCTGAAACAGATGAATCAACAGAGCTCAATTTTATCTCCAAAAAGGTTAGCTGATGAGTTTTTGTGTACATCTTTTTTTCACAAGTTATCTATTTTGTTATTGGCATAAATTATTCTTTTTGATGATTTTTCAAGCTACAAAAAGCTAAACTCTGAGTATCTACTTTGTAAGCAATATCAGGAATTCTAACATTGTCAAGATGTCAGAATTCAGGAATGGTAATAATTTATTTTAATGTGTCAGGAAAATGGTAGATTTTTAAGGTTATTGGTCAATCAAAATGTTTTAAAGATTTAAATCTTTAACTGTTATTAAAGCCCTCACATTAATATTTTGACAGTATGTTGGTATGCTTGTTAAAGTAATCCAAGGACATCAACCAAGTTTTACTGAACTTCATTAAGGTCTATCATCAATGAAAGTCCTGAACTGAGAAAATCCCAATTTTTATTTAATACTTTTAGACCTATTTTAGGGATTTGTTTTAGGGCATGTTTGGGTTTTATAGTAATTTTGCCACCCATGTTCAAGGAAGGATAAGTGCTAGGACTATGAAACTTTGCACAATAACTAACAAAAATAGAAGTAATTTGACATCATAAAATCAATGTTTCCGTCATATTTTTCGGTTACTTCTGTCCTTTCTTGTATGAGAGTGGCATGCATGGTTGCTTTTGTGGAAACATTTATGAGTGAATAGAAACAATATTTTTACTGGGGATGTGAGGTACTGTACAAATACATCGAAACATATATACCACTGGCAGATTAATATTTTAATTTCTGTTCACTGAAAACAATCAGGGGAGAGTGGCATTCATAATTACGATCGCCAAACATTTGTTTCTTTTCAACGTATTTAGACGACAGTGCGAACAATTTTTCTTACAAGAGCGTTGTGTTTTATTTTTGGGGGACGGGGTTAAAATCTCATGCATGTGCGTATTGGAAGGCAAAAGGGAAGGGGAAGAAGGTGTCGAAAATTGTGAATATTTTGGTGCACATACTTTTAGAATCTCCACAGTACACAGTTTACTTAAAAGGTGTACACGTTTTCTTCCTGTTAGAAAAAATTATCTCGCATGCACTGCGCTGTACAAAGGCTAAGAGCAAGGGTAATCAGAAAGCATATTTTGAATAAATATCCATAACATATAGCATCCATTATTTGTTGATGTTATAATTATTTAAATCTTGTTTCTTTCTTTTAGAACATTGAATCATACTCAAAGAACGATTTTTCAAATATGAGGAAAAGTTGGTCTCCATGTGGTCTTGCTACACTGTTTTATTATCATCAACATTTAATAAATGAACATTTAACAAAAATAACAAATTAAAATGGAATAAAAATCTGCGTGTCCTACAATGCTATTAAATCGCTTCCCTTATAAATTTTTGATATCTATAGGAGGATGGATGTATTTTAACTAATGCTTGTATACTATTATATCGTGTTTTTTTTGTGGTATTAGTCACCATAAGTATACATCAATTGAATTAAGTACTAATAATTTTGAACTCGATCAGTGCTATTGAAAAAGACGATCAGTTGTTTTTACTTATTGTTGTTAGGATAAAAAATTGCACTTACTTTTTCTTTATAGTATACTACACCTTAAATATGCAAAATGAACTAATTCATAATAGTAAAAGAGCTAAAGCTAGATGGAAATTATTAGCCCATGCGTTAAAACAACAAACATCTAGCAATTTGGAAGTTTATCAGCATTCTGTGCGCCGCTTTGCTGGATTTAATTTATTTGATGTTAAAAAAGTGACAAGTTCTGAAGTTGAAGCAGCATGGTATCAGTATTCAGCAAAAGGAGAATCACAGGGTGTGAAAATTAGGTAACAATTTTTTCTTTATTTGTATCCAATTTTCACAAAAGAGATACACTTATTTTGTCACAACCTTAAAAACCTTAAAAAGACTTCTCATCTGACCGACCTTAAAACCCTCGTAAATCATTCTATTGGGAAAAACCTATTATTTGCAGTAATTTTTATGCCTAGTTATGATAACTTGTCCTGCATTAGATTGTGTTTAGAGCGTTTAAAGTGCTTCACTTCCTATAAGCTTAAATATTTAAAATGTAATTGTGGTTCTTTTGTAGTTGTCTTGTTCTTAGGGATCTTGCTTGTGTCTATGTTTATGAGCCAACTAATTTTACAGGCATCCTGAATGCTTACATTCACCTGTGATTGTTATTTTTTTTCCCTATCCCTTTTTAAATTTTTTGTTTCTAGTGACCTAAGGCAGGGAGATTCAGTGATCATCAAAATAAATTTGTTCAATTTTAGAAGTTTGTTAATGGAGGATTGTTACTAGTAAAAAGCCTTTTTGTATGAAGCATTATTTGTACAAGATATCATAGGTTACTACGTTACCCGTTACCACTGTAAAGATGCCCATTAATTTACCTCATGTTTTACACAATGCCAGAGTTACTATTTCTAAATAGTTATTGCTTGTTTGACAACTTTTGAAAAAAAAGTTAGAAAAATCGAGGAAAAATGTGATACAAGAAATGGCATTAAAAGCTGAAATGTCCAAATCAGTATCAGTAATTTTAAAAATGTGATTTTTCCAAAGTAGAATTTTTAGGGAAGTTGAGATTTTCTTTGGATTGGTTGCGTTATGACAAACAATCATTTAATAGCCTAAAGCTTAAAATAATTATACATTCTAATAATGTTTGTCTTGTAAAATATAAATTTGTTTTTAGAGTGTTAAATGTACCAACTACGGCAGCCGAATTAATGGGATTTAATAATACTGGCAATGTTTGTAAGTATTTTTTTAAAGACATGCAGCTTGTGTAAAAAATTGAAAATTTCTAAGATCTTCAACTAAATTAGCTGTAGGATTTAAAAAAAAAAAATCATAAAAAATTATTGCATTATCTAACTTAGTTGATGTATTTTCTTATCATTATTATTGACATACTAGAAAAGATGACAGGTTTGTCAATTCGAGAAGCTTCATTGCATTACATGCAGTTATGTAATGCAAGGATTACATAACAGGATAGGCTCTTCAGTATTGGTACTTCTATCAACGAGAGTCCTGTAAAAGGGTTCTGCATTTGAAGCTCTCATTGAAACATAGCAATTGCTTAACCAGACTGCCTAAGATATCAATCCTATTTCCGTGCTGAACGTTAGGAAAAGAGGATAGATTCGCACTTTTATAATCTCTGACATAAATCAGCCGGGGTTTGAACCCAAGGCCTTCTGTACTGGAAGCTTCTACTACAAGGCTACCAGTTAGTTATTATTATTACTACCGGTTTAGCTAAAAAGTGATTTAGAAGTTTTTGATATGCAGTTGGATATAAACGTGCAGACGTTAAATAGGCTAGCTTCTTTGCCAGAGATATATATCTTATAATAATAGTTATAATTTATTTTGTAGTTGAATTGCTACATTTTGCTATGTATGTTTAAATGGGAATAAATTTAGTGCCCGTATACACAGTCTAACGACTAGTATAAAATAATATCACTATTCACATACCATATCTACAGAACTAGTGAATTATATTTCTTCAAATACAGTGTGCACAATTGTATACAACAATTTATTTCATCACTTGATATTTCCTTGATTTTATTAGTGTTATGTTCCTTTGTGTATTCAATCATCATTGTCATTTTTTATCCATATTTTGACAAACGTATGTGTTATTTGATTGCTATTTCATCCAACATGTTCTCGAGTTCTGTCAGATTGTCATTGAGTTCTTCTCTTAAAGAAATAATTCGCTTTTTTAAATGTATTTGAGCTAATTCTAACTTCAATGCAGATGATTGATTCAAATTGAGCTCAGCTATAAAAAAGAAGAAGAAAATAAATAAAAATAAAAGCTTTTACAATAAATCCTTAATAATTTATACTATCCACAGAGAATGACAGGCTGTATTTCCCTTTAATAGAACTTGTTTCCTCAGAAAATTATTTTTTTCAAAACATCGGTCTAGGAGGGCCCCATTTGGGTGCTCTAAATTGTCTTAATAATAAATATTTTCCATAAAAAAATTATTCTTGTGTCCAATAAAAGCAAAACACAAAAAAAGAAGATCAACAACAAAAACTTTTCAATAGCATGACTTCAGCGTTATGTGATGTTTTTTTGTGTTGTAGGAATTGTATAATTTGGTATTTCACTATTGTTGATGTTTCATAGTTGTGCATTTGTTATCACTTATTTAACATGGTCACTCAGTTAGTATCACCCATTTTGACATGTTTATTCGGTTGTTTATTATCACTTAATCTAAAATGTTGAACCAGTTATTCATTTATGTTCACTAAGCTATTATCACTCATTCTAAAATACCTGTTTCTTATCAACTTTTAAGATACCATACCTGTTCTTTTTTTAGTTTTCTTTAGTATGTATCTGACTATATCATACATACATCCTAACAAGAATATTCCACCTATACATAAGCTCATAAAAAAGGATGTGTTGGTTTCCAAACTTTCTATTCCATCATCCAATTTGTTGTAAGTAATCACTGATGTATATTCTGCAAAAATAGTTTTTATATCGTGTCTTCCAATCCTCTCTAAACAATCTTCAACAACACTAACATTGGTTCTGTTATGGGACAGTTGAAACACCCAATCAAATTGACCGCTGAAGCTGCTGAGTAGTCTGATATTTTTTTCTCTGATTTCCTCTTGAGTTCGAGAGGCTCTGGTGTAATCCATTAACCCAACATAATCGTCTTTACTAACTTTATTTAGTACATCTTCATACGTTTCTTCCACTGAAAAAAGTACATTTTGTATTAAAAAAATATTTGTAATTAAGAGGATATAACTTAGAGGGTGACCACATTCTTAAAAAAAATTGGGTTGTGTTACGGAAACACAAAATGTGATATAAAAAGGATGGGCAAACCCGTGGAATTTTCTACAGGCTAATGTTTAATAACATCTGTATTGTGTTTGTTTGAAATTTATTCAAGTTTCCCTGCAGAGTAAACAACTTGATGACAGAAACATGCAGATTTGGATTTTTTCCACAGGATAACGACTACAATCTTCAATAAACTACTTAAGGGTGGGGCGAAGTCTCTATGCTACAAACTGGTTTTAGAAAAATCATAAATCATTTATTTGAATAATGATCCAGGTTTCCAATCGAGTTTTGATGATTACCTATTTCAGGAAAACTAAAATTAAATACAACTCCACCTGAAATTTCTTCTGGGATTTTTTTTATGACTTGATGTTCCCATGAATTATTAAGCACGGCAACCTAAATACAAATTACAATAGTGTTTCTGCGAAGACTGGAAAAATCTGGAATCCTGGATGATGTAGAAGCATTAGTATGCTGAGCATGTGATAGGCTTCTTTTTTCGAGGTTATATTTTAAATGCAATTTTTTGGGTATATTAATGGTACAGTGTTTATTATAAGAACAGAATTGACGCTTAAACTTTTATTTTGTAATGTGTGACTCCATGTTGACGTTATTTAAAGTGAATTTAAGAATCCTGCTCATGTCAATGTTAGTCTGAAGAAGGTCAAAAAGAGTCACGTAAAATCATGAAAGTCGATACCTTGATTATCACAGTTGATTAATAGAGGTAACAGTAAAATATTCTTTTGTGTACTTATTTATTTATTTATTTCATCTCTGTATTTTCTGTTGCAATACATTACCTTTTCTTCTTCCAAATTAATCGGCAATGATAATGAATTTGTTATTGTGCTTGTCATGCAAGCAATTAAGAGTACACTTAACCAAATCCACATAATTGATAAAAGTCGACCCAGTAGAGACTTAGGTACAATATCACCATAACTAGAAGAAAAATATTTAGCTTCCTATATAATCCTTATGCAATAAAAAGAGATCGTTCTAGGCAATACAATCTTTCTGTTCCATTTATTAAAGGCAACAACTAAAATAAAAACAGGTGGATTTTGTTTTTTTATTTCACATCTCCACTGATAGATTGATTTAAAACTTATTTTTTTTTTAAAAAAAAAGTTTTTCTGTCCTACTTAACACTACCAAATACTTTTATGCAGTAGGATTATATAAGCTTTTAAACGTTCGAAAAATTACTTGTTAACAGAAAAAATACCTAGCATTAAGAATAGAATATCAACAGGTGAGTGAAGAATAAAAATGTGGGATAAGACTTGAATAAAAATGTTGATAACAAAACGTTAGTTAATCCAAGAGAACTCATTTGAACGTTAGTTTATTGAGCTGCCTGAGTGGAAATTAATGATTACTTTGACAAATCTTGTGAAATTCATATTTTAGTTATGGAAAATCCAGAGAAAATAAAAATGGACTGGCCACTCAGTTAATGTAAGATTAAAAAAACGATATTAAGGACAGCAATCAGTTGAGTCAATCATAAAGACCCAATCATTGGGCGTAAGTATAAAAATACCCGACAGTTGACATTGTTATTGTTGACCACCATATTCCGTTTGCAAAACCTGTAATGAACGATGAAGGGAAGTTGCTTTTATTTCTCCAAACCTCCTGAAATAAAAAGTTCAGGTCAAACCTTAAAATGGAAAGTAGGAAATGACTTAGTTTTTGGTTCAGTTTTGAGAAAAACGTGTATATATTAGAGATCATTATTGTGTTTGAGAACAAAATTAACATACCACAAACCAAATGATGAATGCACTCAGCAGTGTATAGATGAACATTAGATATAACAGCACCCAAGACTTTGTGATAGCTCTGTAGAGATTTTGTGGGAGCGAAATGCGACCTCGAGCAACCATAATCACTAATGTTGAAGATTTACCAAGATAAATATCTTTGAAGCCATTATGCGTGTTCAAATATTGTTTGTGTGCTCCAAACATTACAGTATCATTTATTGATATGTTGTACTGTTGTAACACGTCCCACGGTGTGTTTGATTGAAACAGTTGAAATGCTTCAGCCGTACTCAGCAATCTTTTTTTCACTTCGAAGTTTACACCTTTACAAGCGTTAGCCGATAGTGCCTCTGGGAATATTCCGTCTATTCCATCCTCCTCATTCTTAAAAGCATACGGTTTGTTGTCCCACAGAATAACTTGAACGCTTAAGTTCGTGTCAGGCTTCTTCAGAGCTGATGAAAACGAGAGAAGATTAACTAAACATTTTAATGTAATCAGATGTATGAAGGTTTTCATCTTCAAGAGATGTTTAAATGTCTGACTTTCTTTTGCAACTGTGATGAATCTCTCTTTAGTTTCAAAAAATTTGATTTTTTAGTTAAATTATTTCTTTATTACAGTTTTTTCTCCTTGTTGTTTTTGTTGGAACAAAGACATTTTAAAAATATAATTTTCATCTTTTTGATTCATTTTTTTTTCTTTAAAAGAATTAATTGTAGTGCAAGCCAAACCAATCCTTCTTTTGTTTTCGTATTACTCACGAAAACAATGTAACATAAAAAAAAATTTATTGTGTAGGTATATGGCCATCAGAAGAGATACTGGCTACTTATTGTATCAAACATAAAGACCTCTTTCTGTAAGTGATAAAAACAAAATGTTCATTCTTCTATTTTTGCACCTAAATAATCTCCAACATTCTTATAAAAATATCGACGTTTAAAGGAGCTAACGTTTATGAACAGATGGAAGATTTCTTGTCATTTTTAAAGTTTTTACTTGTTTTGCTGACTTGTATTTCTAAACATGGGCGACTCTTCTATTTAAGTTGGTTCTTAGTGAATTGGATTTCTTAACGAATTGGGTTTCTTTCTCTGTTTCAATCTTAAAAAGTATTTCTGCTCAAAATTGAGATTCGTTAAGAATATAGAGGCTGAGGCTAAAAAAAAAGGATTTATGAAAAAGAAGCATATTGATGCGTTTACAAGGTTTACTTAAGCTAGGTCCCCACTAGGCATCTAAGTGCGTATATCCTAGTGGGAATATCCAGGGGGTATCCTAATGGGAATCAAGTTTTAAGAGCGATTGAAAATTAGTGTTGTCATCCTTGATTCTTTTTTGTGTTGCGAGCCTAAAATGTAGTACTGTATTTTTCGTATAAGCAACTAGTTAATCAGCAAGTAAAATCTGCAAAATTGCTGAGAAAAATATTATTGAATGTAAGCACCAATTTTCAATGTTTGACCCATGTTTTGGAACTACTTAAAAAGGGTTCTGTTTTTCCTTACACGATTGTTTACACTCATTGATGGAACAACGTACTTTAAAACGGAATAATTATTCACTGTCTGCTTTGTGTAAAAAATTAACATCAAAGAGAATAACTGCGAATAACAGGGTTTTTTATAATCTATTAAACTGTTTGGGTTTTTTCTCAAAAATAGTAAGGCAAATTTTTGACCAATTTAAAGGTGTTAGCTTTCCAACAACTTTGGTCAAAAGTCAAATTGTTTATGAAGGAACACGTGTATGCCGTGGGTATTGGTTGAATATTTGGTTAGATGTTTCATAATTTCAATTTTTACAATTTTTGGTGAATGAAGTTATTATTAGTTAGTTAATAATTTTCATTTTTTTAGGAACAAATCTGTATGTGAGCTGGGTGGAGGTATGACATCATTAGCAGGACTTCAGGTATGACATCATCAGCAGGGCTTCAGATATGACATCATCAGCAGGACTTCAGGTATGACATCATCAATAGGACTTCAGGTATGACATCATCAATAGTACTTCAGGTATGACATCATTGGCAGGACTTCAGGTATGACCTTATCAATGGGACTTCAGGTATGACATCATCAGTAGGACTTCAGGTATGACATCATTGGCAGGTCTTTAGGTATGACATCATCAATAGGACTTCAGGTATGACTTCATTGGCAGGACTTCAGGTATGACATCATCAATAGGACTTCAGGTATGACATCATCAGTAGGATTTCAGGTATGACATCATTAATATGACTTGAGGTATGACGTCATTAGCAGGACTTCAGCTATGACATCATTAGTAGGACTTCCAGTATGACGCCATTAGTAGGACTTGAGGTATGACATCATCAGTAGGACTTCAGGTAGAACATCATCAGTAGGACTTTGGGTACTACTCACATGTTTGCTGTTCCCAAATTTCAACATTTTTTAAACTCAGATGACTGGACCAACCATCTTAGACATAAAAGCTTTTACGTCACGAATATATTTTCGTCGAAAAGCAATAAAAAATGACAGTATGGTCACAAAAATTTATTTTTCAGGTTGCATTTCATACGAAAGCCAAAAGCGTTGTTTTGACTGATGGTAATACACAGTCTGTCAAAAGTAGGTTTTTATTGACTTCAGTTTTTTTTGGTTTGGGAAAACGCATTATAAGTCGTTTTGAAGAAATAGTAAATTAATATTAATCTCTAAGGTTTTTCACTGCAAAAATCTTTAAAATTAGGAAATATTCAGACAACTGTATAAGTACGTTTATAAAAAGATACATCTGCTTCAAGTGTTGTAAGATGAACTTCTCTACGATACTTTTGATGGTTTCAAAATATTGTGGTAGAGGGCACCATGCTGAGATTATTCAAGTTTTTATATTCTCATTCTGCGTTGTGAACTGTTGATTTCTTACATTTTGTGTCAAATTTGGGAGGGTTGCTGTATGCAATAGATTAAATAGCTGAGTTTGGTCTGATGTTTTACATACTGAAAATTGTCGAAACTTCGTAATAACCTATTGTGTATGACTTACGATGTCGGAATTACGGTGTCGGAGTTTTCTTGTATACTTTTTTCCCCTGGTGTACTTCTACCATACGCAAAGCAAGTATATAGTTTTTACCAGATTCAGCTTTATACGTAACTTTTATTATATACCTTTGGTTTTGTTAGACATTTTGCATTTTTGTTTTATTTGTTGTTGCACCTGCCTGTATTTTCAAACGTTTTGGATTTAACGGTTAATATAAAGTAATTCAGACTGTGAGCAACCTCGATCCCAGGGCCTTTTTTTCTCTTTTTGCCGTCCCGTTATAAAAAAGGGACAAAGAGCCGAGGTTGGATTGTGAAATTTAAAAATTTAAGTTTAAAGTTGTATGTTTTTGTTTGATATCCCTTACATAAATTCGATGAGAGACTAAGTGGATTCTTCCACAGGAACTCGGCTAATTGTGTCGAATTTTCAACGTTGTACGATATACATTGTAATAACTACAATTTATGTTTAGATTTAGAAGTCATTGCTACGGAGAACAAATCTATGTTTGAAGAAACCAACCTGTCAGTAAGGTGAACCTCTCATTATCATATTGACGATATTATTGTAAAGACTAACATTTTAATAAATAGTTTGCTTTTTTAGAAGTTTTTGGAGAAAAAACTTGTTCAGAAGTTACTGTACAAATTAGAATATATTATAAAACACACTGTTTTTCATTTGACCCTTTCTTTTATCTGTTTTTTTTTTTTTTTTTTAGTAAAAAAAGTTAATTTGTCTTCATTTCAATTAATGTTTTCTACTTTTTGTTAGACAATTGGTTTGGAGCAGCAAACAACAACACGAACTACGTAATTCATTTGATGTTGTGATATGCGCTGACTGTTTGTTTTTCGTGAATGTCCACCTTGATCTTGTTCATACCATTTCAAATCTGCTGAAACGAAATGTAAGTATCCTCCGTTGAGTTAAAATTAATGGCATTATGTGAAGGTGTTTAGTGAAATTTCAAACCAGTATAAGTATTTCTTTTTTTCTTTTGCTTATATTAATTTTTATTTTTTTATACATCTATTAAAGGGAATATGTATCATCTTTGCACCAAAAAGATCGGAAACTTTATCAAAATTTGTCGAGTCAGCATCCGTCACATTTGAAGTTATAATCGAAGAAAAATATGATGACGAAATATGGTCATTGCACGAAGAGTTAAAATTAAAGGACGACCTTTATTCACCCGATATTCATTATCCGATTTTAGTAAAAATATGGTTTCGAGATATGACTTAAATGTGTTGTTTAAAAATATGAAACTTGACGAATTTTAGAACAGACATGTGAAGCCTTGTTAAAACTTTATCCGAAGAGTATACGACCCTGAATACTCTGTGGTTTTGAAAGTGGAGATATTTCTAATAGTGAATATATTTCTAATAGTGGAGATATTTCTAATGGTGGAGATAATTTCAATAGTGGTGAATATGACATTTTTCCAACAGTGTAAAATAATTTTCTGACTGTTTTATACAATCTTGTAATTGAAGAAATAAAAGTTAAAAAACAAGAATTTTTTTTTCATTAAGCTGATGCATTGTGGATGACATTTTTTGCCTGCATGTTACATATGGTTGTCATAGTAGAAATTTAAACATTATATTCATTTCTCATTTATAACATCGTGAGGTATATAGTTATGAAAGTTTTATTTTTATATAAAAAAGCTTAAATTATTTAAAAATTTTTATTCATCAAAAATGAGAGAGTAGTGATATGAAGAATGATGTAACCATAGCAACATCCTAGATTTATACAATTTTTGAAACATGTTTCGAGCTAACAATAATAAGCGTGTGATGGGAGCGAGATATTCGCGTCAAAATTTTGGGTGATTTTAAATGACGTATTACGCGCATGCGAAGGGTGGGATACCTTTCCACAAACGTGAAGAAGAGAGAAGATGGAAAGAACATTTGAAACATCATAAACGTACAGTAAGATACTCTTTGCTTTCACTGAAAAATCACAGGTTGTCTGTTGGACTTTTAAAAATCTAAAAATACCTATTCTCCCGAGATAAACCTTGAAAACCTTAAACGAAATAAAGTAAAATAAAGAAAAATCTGTTAGTTATGAGAAAATCTAAATCCAATCTGGGATCTTCCTTATTGTACCGACGTATTTCCTTTGTCTATGTGTTATGAAGCTTAAATGTGGCTAAATAAATACCTTAAAACCGTTTCAAAGAATGGCAGACATACTAAAGCGTATTTCAAGTAAGATTTTTAAAATGTTCCTGTGGACGTTTTGGTAATGCTGAAACAAAATCGTTACTCTAGTGATGGATCAAAGCAAAGTCGATATAAATAAAATAAATTGTTTGACTCCTTTGTTTTAGTTGGATCGGTCGAAACCATCCATAACAAGTTTGGATAGAAAAGTCGAGCATCAACACGTTCAAATAAAACTGAAGAAGTTACAAGTAAGAAAGTCTTTTCGCAGAGTTTTGAAACTTTATCACGTTTCAGTATTTTTAATGTAACCTTTTGTTTTCTAGTTGCAAGAGGATAGACTGTCAACGATTGAATATCAGAATCGCAAGTTACGCGAAAAAATCGATCGTATCGAAAATAGGAAGAAGAAAGAAACATGGAATGATATTTACACACCTAGGTTTGTATCGATTATTCCAGATATAATAAACAGGGTGTTTAGTTTAGTCGAGAAAAATGTTGACTTTATAAAGTTTTTTGGAGGGAAGTGGCAGATGGAAAATGTAGTTATTTCGAAAGAAATGCTTACCACCAGACCATTATAAAATTAAAAATATCAAATAATTTTTAAAACATTCTCCTATTTTCTTTTTTTGCAGAGAGAAATCAGGAAATCTTCCATCATTATATGTGAGAGACGTGAGTACAATGTTTTTTTTAGTTATATCGTACGTAGATGTTTAATTTTAACTCTATACAACGTGTTACGCGTGTTCTGTTATGATTTCAGTCATCTATGGGGGAGAGCAACGCAGCAACTTCTAATAATGAAGAAAGTTCAGAGGATGCAGACAACGGGGATGACGAGGCTATGTCTTCAGAAAATTCGGTAGGATATTTTTTTATGCATTGTTAAACATGGAAAATCAATAGAATGAAAGAACTGACTTTTCATGAATTATATATACACTAGTCGGTGGCCTGTGAAAAAATCCACGGGTACGCCCTTCCGTTTTATGCTGCATTGCGTGCGTCTCGCTACTTGCAGTACCATTTTACGTGACCGATAGATGTAAAGGAGAATTATAATATAGATGTATCTTTAGTCGGAAGAGGTAGATTCTACAAGAGAAAATGATGAGCCAAACGAAGAAGAAGAAAATGAAGATGATGGCGATGACGAAGATGATGAAGGAAAGAAAGAAGAAGAAGAAAAAGTAAGTTTTTTGATGTAATCTAAAATTTAATGAGAACTAAAACTCGCCTATCCATTAATCAACCTGAAAAAACTCTCCGACGTCTGAAATTTGGATGTTTAAATAAAAAGCGTAAAATTTTTGGAGCTTAGAATGAAATTTATTTTTGTTGTTGGATACTGATGTATGTTTATTTGTTTGTCTTTTCTCTTGATTGAAAAATAATGCAATAAATATATTTATTTTTTTAACATGAACATAGGAGTCACAATCTCGAAACAGCAACGCCCAAGAAAACACTGTTCCAGACAATCCTCATATCAAAAAAAGGTTGAGACATTTAGAATTCACGGTCGTCAAAAGTCCTGATGAAAAGTAGGTTTACAGTACGATGAACAGTAGGTGTATAGTGGTGAAATTAAAAAGTAAACAACAAAGGCTGGACATTGTCTCAAGACTTTTAATTTATTGTTGCAAAAAAGAAGTGTATACAGAGAAAACGATTCGTGTTAATTTATTTCCTGCTACGTTTTTTTGAAAATTTTCGTTGATTTTTATTGTTTTTAAAGCAAATTTTTACGAGTTAAATTTCTACGAGTTAAATTTCAACAGGCTTCTGAAGAACGAGAACGATATTTGTCTTTTTACCACTTCCACGTTCTGTGGCATTGGTATGCCACAGAACGCATAGCGCTAAATTTTTTTGTAAATGTGTAAGGAGTGCTACTTAGCTTATCCTTTTGTAGAAAAAATAAGTTTTTAAAAACTCGTTTATTATAAAAAAAGAAAAAAATATATAAGAGAACGGTTCATGGATTTAGTATTTCATTTATGCTTATCAGCAAACTTACTGTTGATGCGCCTAATCATTGTAACTACAAAATCCTATCGTACAGAACAATCGAATTGTTTCGTTTGACTAACGCGTTGTAACGTTGATTTTAGACAATCAGAAAGAAAAAGACTTATTGAAGAAGAAAGGGAAGCGCTAAAAAAAGAAGCTGAGGTAATAACTTGTTTGAAAACGAGGCTTGTATATTTAAAAACATTTTTTTAAACTAAAAAGTCGAATGAAAGACTTAGAAATTTCTGTAAAATTTATGTAATAACGAATTATTTTTCTGTAATTGAAAATGTTAACTTGCACTTGCTTTTGTTCCTCTACAGTCGCTGCGTCAAAGAAATCAATATCGAAGAAGATTTATTCCGATTGGAAATGAGGAACGTGTGATGGAGAACAAACGGTTGCATCGAAAAATACGTGAAATCAAGGAGGGAAGAGGGAGACCTCAGCCAGATGCTCCTGAATATAACACACACGATAGATGGTAGGTCGTTTTGATTAAAAGTTATAAAACAAAAAATATACTTTTTGTTTAACTAACTAACTAACTAACCATATTTACTTTGTTAATGTCCCGTAAAAAGTCATTCTATGCAAGAAAGTAACGTACACTAAAATAATTCGGTTTGAATTTGTTGAGAGGGTATATCAATGTTTAAAATAGCATACAAATAAAGCTTCTTCAAATTGTTGTTAGGTGGGTGACATCACCTCGAGGACATGAGAGAGCAGTCTACGAAAAAGAGAAGGAGAGATTATTAAAAGATATGAAAAAGCACAGAGAGCGAAGAAAAACACAAAAAGCAAGAGAAGAGCGAAAGGTGTGTACTCTCCTACGTAGACGTCAGCAATGTATATACAAAAAAGCTTGAAACGTTGATTAAAATAATGGATAGGATCATCTGCTCTAAAGGGTTTTAGTGGCGTCATCAACCCGTCGGTTCCAAAACGGATAGGTTGAACCGGCTTTAGAGAATTAATCCCATTTTCGTCCCAGGTATCTAGTTACTCACGCTGGACATGACTTCGAGTATTTTCAATCCGATTTTAAGTTATTTGGCCTCAAACTTAAAAAAAGTGCAATGCATTGGCTTCTGTGACGTCCGTCTAATGCATTGAGGTCGTGCTGTAACGTGTGATAAAGTTAACAAATAAGGCATAACTTTTCGGCAAATTTAAAGAAAAATGAAAGCGTATTAACATTCCCGTTACTATATACGTAATCAATGCTTCTGCTTTTTAGATTTTGAAGCAAAAAGAAAAAGAGGAAAAACAGAAACAAGAAGCAATCGTATGTAAAACATTTCATCACAGCAAGACTGCCTGATAACATATCTCCTAACTAAATCTGTTTACAAAACAAGATCAAAAAAATAAACTGTGTATTTTGTTTTTAGCCACAAGGTTACCACAAGAAAAAAAGAAAGAAGGCGAAACATTATGAAAAACAACCGGAAGAATTGCCTGATACTAGCATTGTTACGAATGATCCATATGAGAGAGCTGAAGAGTTTCATAGTGACGGATGAGAGAGTGGAAGAGTTGCATAGTGACGGAATGTGACCACGGGTCATCATAAAAATTTATTATCACTGTTGCATGATTCGTCTTTTTAGTTTATTAATATTTTTGAAGTTATTTACAGAATTATATATTTTGACTTACTCAGTTACTTTGTTAACTGCCTACCCACTGTGTAACAGTATTTTTGCATAACCTTCATGGAGAACACTTTTAGTGGTATAAACTCGATTGCCAAAAAAAGTATTAAAAGTTATGACTTTATACTCCAGCATGCCAATCAAGTCAATTGTATTTGATAATATGCCACACAACTTTTCTCACGAAACAACAAACTAAACAAGATTGCTGGTTTGTTGATCTTTATCCTTAGAAAACATAAAAAGTTGGGGAAGAGCGTTTCAAAAGAAATCTCGCTTCATAGCAGCTTCTTTCCCATGGTATTTTGTCTTCATGATAAACATCATGGTCTATGATAATAGTTCTGGCAGGAGACTTTTAGAAGAAGGTTTGCTGTGTACTAGGGTCAGGCAACCTCGTCCCCAGGACCTCTTTTCGCTTTTTTGATATCGGGATGGCGCGAAGAAGAAAAACGCCATCCCCGATATCAAAAAAGCGAAAAGAGGTCCTGGGGACGAGGTTAAGGGTCAGGGTGTGGAG
Source organism: Hydractinia symbiolongicarpus (assembly GCF_029227915.1). NCBI lineage: Eukaryota > Metazoa > Cnidaria > Hydrozoa > Anthoathecata > Hydractiniidae > Hydractinia > Hydractinia symbiolongicarpus. Next base: position 6,664,964 of record NC_079883.1, on the reverse strand, counting down.
GTAACAATAAATTTGTGAGTTCTTAAACATCTGATATTTTTTTACTGCATATGGACGTGATGGAATTTGATTTATTTGTTTTTGGTGGCAAGAATTATGAATATTTGTTGGTTTTGTAACGAAATATCAGTGCTACTGTCGTGGCGGTTGGCTTGTATCCAAAATGATTTTGTTTCAATTAGTACGATCTTTAAGTCCCAACTTAAGAAAAACGGTTTTCCATAAAGAAAATCCGCGAGTGTATTCTGTTTGTTTTCGTGTAGTGAAAGCCGTGCGTTACAAGAACAACATAAATTAAAAATCAAGAACTATGTCAAGAAAATGTGTCATCTCATGAAATAAGTTTGTTTTTCTCAATTCATAAATAATACTTACTTGTCTACCATTGATGATTATGTAACTATATTACTGTCATGTTTCATCACTTTCCGACATGTATAAACAGTATATAGTTGTCAGTTAAGAAATGCTTGGTTTAAGAGTAAACTAAATTTTACAAGTAAGTTGTTTTGTTTGTGTTGTCGTTGTTGTTATGGTCATTCTCAGTGAAACAATAACCCATCAAGTTAAACGGTATAGTGGATTTTTAGGAACGGATGAAATGACGGTCATAATAGAACCATATGTACCCATGTAGATGGCATTTCTTAACGAACTGTTTTATAAAACCTATTGTTGGAAGTGTCCGCTATAGAGATGTCAGTGGTCAGAGGTAATGTAAGCAGAGACCTTGGACTGATGTTTTCTATAGAGAGTGGGAGTCAGCTTAACAAAGAGTTTTCTGTAGGGATTGACCATCAATTCATCTTTCCTGAGAAAATTGTCCGCCGTAGATATGAGCCCGCTCAATAAACGATATCCACTATAAAGTTGATCGGATCAAAAATCTAATAATTTTAAGTTCCTCTTCAACGAACTTGATTGGTTATTGTATTCTATGTTTCTTTCAGAAAGCATCAGAAAAAGTTCCGAGTTTGAGTTCAAGAATTGTATTTTGCACGCGCAGAATTATTTCGTTTTCGAACTGACCTGATTACGTGGAAAAAATGCAAAAAAAATTAGCTTAACCTTTCCTGTTAGCCCGATATCCTACAATATATGTCTTTATTAACAAAAAAACCCACGAAAAACAAAAGCGACCTCAATTTGGTAGCACACTGACGACGGAACAGGCAAGGAGTTAACCTTGCTGGGCCTTCTTCTTGGTCACTATATTGACCACTTCACCCTCAGGAACAATTTGTCGACCCTGTAACAACTTGGTACACAAGATGGCTTTATAAAATCTAGACTTTTTATGTTCTGCAGACCAGATTTTTAAATTTAGTTGTAAAGAGAAAGTTTGGGGACACATGTTAAAGGGGCTACGGTTTTCGACTTTAGTGGCTTACACGAAAGTTGAGCTGATGGCCGCGAAAAACGAAAATGGCTATGTTTCCGGCATGTATGTAATTTACAGACTCGAACACATAAATATATCTAGAATTTTTATCTTCCCCAGCCTTGGTCATGTTTTCATCCAGAATGAGTCTTGCTGAAATATTTTTTGTAATATACTTTTCCAAAAAAAAATTGAAATGGAAGTGAGCCAATTTGGAATGTAACCTTCAGTTTTCAACAAAAGGCGCATCATATAACCACCGCCATGTAAAAAGTCTGGGTACAAGGTTGATTTCCATTCGAAAGTTCCTTATCACGTGACCAAATTAGTTTTGATGCCGCCATAAGAAAAATAAACACGGTCTAGGGTTCAAAGTCTGAAAAAAATTTAACGAGAGTCTTTTCAACTGAAATCCTGCATATGCATTTTATGAAATTTTGATCACCACCAACGGTAACAAAAATTAATAATTTTTCATGTATCAAATTAATTATAACATAGCTTGTCATCATACTAAATAGAGTAGTATGTAAGAGAACATTTTGAGCTAATTTTAATCCAAGAGGAAATTGCTGAAACCAACCTTTCGTATTTTTTTTTCATAGTTCAAAGTCCATTTTAACGTTGGACTTTAAACTTTTAATATATTTAAATTATTAATCTTTTTTCTTTAGATTAGTCTGGCAAGGTACTAAATTGGTGTACTTGCCCAAATGAAAGCTTGACACTTCAGGCCTTGCCCACAAGTTGCTCTTTATCATTTTGCAAAGTATTCAGCTAGCTAGCTATATGACTGGTTGTGCTGCATAATTGGGTCTTTTGATTACTTACAATGGCTGAGGCACGAGCTGCTGTTCATGAACCAAAAGTACGATATCATGAAGAAGGAACCAGTGAAATTGAACAAGAAACAAAAGTAGCTAAAAGTTTTTTCCAAGATTTAAAGATCTGTGCATTTCGAACAAGGTATGTTGGGTTAGGACTTACCTCCCATTCTTAAATAAGTTCGTTTTAAAGTAATGATTCCATGTAAAAAGAAATGAATGTGAATAAATTCATATTATAAAACAATCAAAGAAAATATATTTAATTTGTCTACTTCTTAAACGATGACCCTTATAGATTTTAAATACTCCCCTTTACAGTTGTAACATAAGAAAGATTTATATAAACAATGGTTTGCAGAAACTGTGAACTCGTGTATTCAATAGATATAGATATTTTACATGGTTAGCCTCACAAATATCAAGGAATATACCCTGTCTATTATTTCAAGGAGAGACCACGGCTTAGATAGGGAGTCCTAAAGTATTTAATGCTCATTTTAAACTACACAGACCTAATTAGGGTCCACGCTCTATTAGACAACTTCCTGCAACATCAAACAGTCCACACAGTATGTCATCTCTCCAATTTTCCTTACATGGCTTGGGTTACCCTAGGCTATGGTGAAATTCACTTGTCCATATTGAATCTCTACCAAGAGAAATCGAACCCTAGTGTCTCGCACAAAGTGTGGGAGTTACCACTAAGCTACTAAGCTATATGTGTCTGACGTAACGGCCAGAAAAGATATTAACACAAAAGGTGAGGTGGTGGGTGAAAAGATATTAACACAACCCATCATTCTGAGTACGCTTCACAAACATTAAAAAAAAACTAGTTTTTCTTTATTTTTAAAAAAAACATTTTTCAACTTTCTAACTTGCTTCATGAAAAAAAACACCTTAAAATGTAGTTATCAATCGACCGAATGAACTATATATAATGATGTTATAGTTTGCTAAATACGCATAAAAAGCATAAAGTAAGTAAAGTGCGTACCCAGCAGCGCTGTAGATTAGTGGTTATAGCTCTCGTACTCTGTGCGGGAGACCGGGATTCAATGCCTTTTGACGGCGATTCAACATGGGCGAGTAAATGTTACCATAGGCCCAGGTTAACCCATGCCATGTGAGGGAAATTGGAGAGATGGCATATTGTGTGGGTTGTTGGATGTTGCCAGGAGTTGTCTAGTAGAGCAACGGCCCTAATTGGGTCTGTGTAGCTCAAAATGAGCATTAAATACTCTAGGACTCTCCATCTAAGCCATGGCCTTTCCTGGAAGTAATAGACAGGTTATATCCCTTGATATTTGTGAGGCTAGCCATGTAAAATATGCATATCTATCTTTCTATCTATCCATCTCAGGCCTTGCCATGAGTCGCGAGCAATTGCTCGCGCCCGCATAGTGCTCGTGTAAATGCTCGTTACCCGAGCATTCTATTGCTTGCGTAAATATTAACATTTTGAGATAATTGTAAACGTTTTTCTTAAGAATTGATTGGTCTTTTAAGTGAAATTCCTGCACGAACGCTCAACCTGAAACTGAAAAGATATTTGGTGTGATTATTTTCCACCCATCGTGCAAAAGTTCATTCACCATTTTGTAAAACACTTGCGATACGGGCATTAAGGTTAATTTTTGTTGTGCATTTATTTTGCAGTAGAAAAGTAATCCATTAAATTTGGACCTGCTATGGTTTCCAATTGTTTCGTCAAATGAAGAAATTATCTACAATTAAATCCATGATAAATTGTCTGTTCCGCCTGTAAGTGCAGTTTTGCAGACTTGCGTCATCCGTGCTCGGTCGGCATTCACCTCCGCATTAGTTAAGAACCGCATGGCTGGATTTCTTGTGTAAGACCTGGTTACCAACGACGAAGGGGCCAGGCAAAAGAGATTTATGTCTATGTAGTTCTTTTAACTAAGTCAGGAGTCGGTGAATTAGCTAGGATGGTCAGGTTGGCTATGAATAGGCTTGGTCGTTGATTTCAAGGACCAGGACTATTCAATAATTCTGATATCTAAAAGTGTCCGTCCAAGACGGAAATCTATCGGACGTTTTAACCGACGAAAGTTCTAAACAAGCCACGGACATGTCCGATTAAACTGGAAATGTGGCAGGCATTTTACGCCTGAAACGATTTAGGTGTGTGCCAAGGCGCACGCCTCTCCTGAAAAAGATGCCCTGAGAGACTAAATGTAAAGAGCCTGTAATACTCTTAGCCTGTAATACTCTGAGCTTGTGGAAATTGACTTAAGACCTAAGTTATTTGTTAAGGTCCAAAAACTTAAAGGTACTACTTTTTGTCTCACTTAATCCATCATCTTTTTCGAACATTTCTGGGTCGTGGATTATTTAGAAATTGTGAAAGGTGGAACTCAGGGCATTTTTAACACCCTTGCCAAAATAATATTTTGCAACACATCTGCTGCAGAGTACTGTTCAAGTAATACCGTTTTGTCATTTCAAGAAATATATTGTTGAAATATTATGTCCAGGGTTTAAGATGCCGTAGAAACAAGGTTGATTTTTCGTATTATTGTCAATTTTCAACTTTTCAATACTTTTTTTATATATATTGATAGCAAAACACCCTTACTCTTTTTGCCTTTTGTTTTGAGAGGGTAGATATTAGAAACAGTTACTGTGCAGGGTAGATATTCTCAGATCCGGGTTAATATGCTTGAAATTTTATAATCATTTTTAACAAATGACCAAAATATTTAAATTCAGCACCAGAATTTATGGAAACATGCAAATTTTCAAGATTATACACTAAGTACAACTGCCTCTATTAGTAGCCAATCGTTCAATATTTTCTGAAGAAATGACCACACAAATTAACTGCAGTAAAAATTTTTCACTGCAGTTAGATATTATGGTCAAACTCTTACAAAATTTAAAAACTTTAAATTACAATAAATCCTGTTCTAATAATTTTTTGGTAAAAGCATCTGGATATATTGGAGTTGAGCTTATTACAAGTCTTGCTAACCAAATTATAAAGGATGGTGCTATACCAAGTGAGTGGCAATCGAGTGTAATAGTGAATTGTTTCAAGGGCAAGGGTGATGCATTAGAAGGGGGTAACTATAGAGGTTTGAAGTTGGTTGATCAAATAATGAAAGTTATTGAAAGAGTGATTGATAAGTTACTTAGAGAAAGAATTGATATAGATAAGATGCAATTTGATTTTGTTCCAGGGCGTGGCACTACAGATGCTATATTTTTACTCAGACAGCTTCAGGAAAAGTATTTAGGAAAGTGAAAGTTATTGAAAGAGTGATTGATAAGTTACTTAGAGAAAGAATTGATATAGATAAGATGCAATTTGGTTTTGTTCCAGGGCGTGGCACTACAGATGCAATATTTTTACTCAGACAGCTTCAGGAAAAGTATTTAGGAAAGAGGAAGAATCTCTATTTTGCCTTTGTATATTTAGAGAAAGCTTTTGATAGAGTGCCACGTAAAGTTATTTGGTGTGCTATGAGAAAATTAGGTGTGGATGAGTGGCTAGTTACGATGGTTCAGTCTATGTACAGCAATGCTAGAAGTCGTGTCAGGATTAACGATTCACTTAGTGATGAATTTAGTGTAAATGTTGGTGTACATCAGGGTTCTGTACTTAGTCCTTTGTTGTTTATTCTAGTCTTAGAAGCGCTGTCGATGGAGTTCAGAACAGGTTGTCCATGGGAGTTATTGTATGCAGATGATTTGGTTCTCATAGCAGAGTCGATGGAAGAATTAGTTGAAAAGTTTGAGAAGTGGAAGAAAGGACTAGAAGAGAAAGGGCTGAAGGTAAACACAGCAAAGTCTAAAGTCATGATAAGTAGCATCGCAGCCAAGTGTGACCTTGTAGTTGGAAAGTGGCCTTGTGGAGTTTGCAGGAAAGGGGTTGGTAGTAACTCAATTTTTTGTCAGACTTGCAAGCATTGGGTACATAAGAAGTGCAGTAGTATTAGTGGAAGGTTAAGAGCTGGCATACAGTTTGTATGCAAGCGTTGCAAAGGTGAGATTATAGAGAATGAAGTATTTCCAGCTTTAATGATGTACAACAGTGGCTCGTTAGAGATAGTTAAGAACTTCTGTTACTTAGGTGATATGTTGAGCAGTGAAGGGGGTGTTGGAAGAAGTGTTACTTGCAGGATAGGTTCTGCTTGGAAAAAGTTTAGAGAGTTACTTCCTTTATTGACTAGCAGAGTCCTGTCAATTGAGGTAAAAGGAAGGTTGTATGAGGCCTGTGTAAGAAGTGTTATGTTGTACGGTAGTGAGACATGGGCAGTGAAGCAGGAAGATCTTGACCGTTTAGAAAGGAATGATATGAGAATGGTTAGGTGGATGTGTAATGCCAGTCTGAGAGACAGAAAGAGTTCAGATGAGCTAAGAAGTCTCTGTAGAATTAAAGATGTTATCCAGATAAGAAGATTGAATTGGCTGGGGCACTTGGAAAGAATGGAGGAGGATAATTGGGTAAGAAAGTGTAGAGACTTGATAGTTCCTGGGGCAAAGCCCAGAGGCAGACCGAGAAAGACTTGGCAAGAGGTTATAAGGACAGACTTGATAGAGAGGAAGTTGAGTTTAGATCTAACACAGTCTAGATCAGATTGGAAGAGGGTCATTAATATACCCTGTCCAACCCATGCTAGCATAGAAAACGGACGTTAAGCTGAGAATGATGATGATGATGATGATATCATCTATACCTATTCCTTATTTTTTTTTCGTTTTTATCCTGGATGTTATGTTATCCTGTTGTCTGTATAACAATAACTAGACCCATAGTTCTACAAAAACACTTTACCTTTAATTTTAAATAAAATATTCATGAGTTATTAATTATTCATAAAGTTTAAGTGGGTGTAACCATGATTTTTGCAGGTAAAAGCAAAGTTCTTTGATTTGCTTTTTCTTGAAATAAATTTTTTAGCCATAACGGTATATATTTTTGTCGAACACTCCCCTCCATCTTCTCAAAATTGTACGAAAGCAAGTTTGTTGCGACAATTATATCTTTGGCTACAAAACTTTGCTTTTTCTAACGCAGAAGGTGACGAAATATCTAGTTATTGATCTATCATGCTTAAAAATAGAAAAATCAGTCATAAAACAGCTATTGTAACACAAAATATGCTATATTTTTGGAACTATGTGTTGTTTTAAGTGAAAAAAGCAAAGTTTTTTAGAGCTGAATAAGAGCTTTGCAGTCATATTTTTTTCAACGAACAAAAATTTTACTGAGGGGAGTGTTCAACAAAATGAACTGGAAGGGTGAATTTTTGTACAAAATTTTTTTCTCCTTTTTGGATTTTTTTTGTAGAAATACTTTATCATCACTCTAGAGATGATTTATTTGGCTTTCAGAATATATATATTTGTTAGGGTTAATGTAGCGAGCAGAGGAGATATTTTAAATATGCTGAGTATGTGCCTTAGGGGGTTACCGTAATTGTCACTTTAAAAGAAACAAAAGATGGGTAAAACAAAAAATAATAAATGCTTATCAAACACCTTTAAACAATGGTTTTACAGGTACCATATAGGTGTGAAAATTATTTCTGATAAACTGGCAATTGTTTTTTTAATTTATTTTTTTCATATCATCATGTGCCTGTGGGTAATTTTGGAACTGAAATACCAACATTGTCCCAGGGTCCTTTTAGTCTAATGAAAGAGCAAGTTGAATTTATGTGTTTATGGTGCTGCATCACCAAAAAAGGCTACCAAAATCATTGCGCATGTTGAACATTGAAAAATATTAAAAGCAAGCTAAAAATATTTGATTATATTTTGCCCTGTGACCTGTGGAATACACCAGGTGGCTAATAAGCTACAAATGCATGCATATAGGTGAGTTCATAGAATATGTGGTTCTGGATAACTTATATAATTTGCTAAATTCACTCTGATTATTCTCAAAATGCACAACAATGCTTCTTCTATTCCTATGCAGATAAAAAATACCAAATATGTTTTCTATATAGTTATACACCTTTCAGAATATAAATGAGTGACCTTAGAGCAAGGCCATTTTTTATTTATGCAAATTAAGTTTTGTGGGAAAGATCAGGTAGCAATGGTAATGATCGTTTGTAAACTTACTAAAAACCATCGGCAATATTCTATGGATATGTTATAAAAAATGTAAACATGCCTTAAACATCAACGATTCCTTTTCTTCATTCCACTTTGGACAGTAGACATTTTACCAAAAAAATGAAAGTAATGACATTAGATCTTAAAAGTGGAAGAAGTTGTAATGCAGAAATGATTCATTATTATCATCCTTTTTTGATGATTGCTTCTATTATTGAAGCATTATGTAAAGCTGACAAAATCATTTGAATTACAAAACTTATTAGGAAGGTTTTTCTTTTCAAGATGCTGAATAGTAAGAAACTCATTTCTCCAGTGATTTTTCAAGCGTGTCGCATCAAATGTTTTAGGAAACTGGATGCCTTTTAGATGCCAACATTGCGTCATCCCAGCATAAATGAGTTCTGCTGGTAACAAATTTTTTGCAGCAGTAACACTGAAAGTACCAGTGATTTGCTTACCCTTTCCTTTTCCCTTTGATTGGCATTGACTTGACACCTGAAAATTAAAAAGTTGTATTACTAAATGTAGATTTCACTTAAAAATGAACGACCCCACAATTTATTTATCAAATATGAGCCTTATAGCAACAGTCTTCATAATATTCTGAAGTCATACATACAAGTAGTACCAGGTAGTGATTGGGAAATAAATTTTCTCTAACAAGTATTTCTGGGTTTTTATTATAAAATTAAAAATGTCATTTGGTTACGTGGAATATTCATTTTGCATTGTTCAGTTGCATTAAAAAGAGGGTATTATGGCATTAAAAATTGCATTTCTGCAGCTAAGTACATCGTTTTTAGCAGGTATTACTTTCAATAGGTTTCTAACACAACATTCAAGTTTGACTGCAGGATACTATTGTATAGAAAATAAACTAAAACTTGTCACACAATTAAGATGTGTATTTTACTTTATGTAGACGGCAGATTTACAATGGGTTGTGGCCAACCACATGGGACAATCTGCTTGCAGCACTGGCAGTTGTATTTCTAATGATGTACATTGATCATCCAAAATTGAATGTGATTAGCAAATACTTTTGGTTGGTTGGTGATTACATGTATTTAGATGACTCGTACCCATACTTCTTCAGATTGTTTATGATCTCACTTATTTCATCGATTGTTTATTTCATTGTAATTTTGTATACTCGACAATACATTTTGAGGTTTTTGCTGGCATATAAAGGCTGGCTTTGTGAGTACTTTCTGATGTTCTTTAGTTTACTTTTATTGTACTTTAACTACTCAATAAAGCCCACTCCTTCCTATTTGCCCCCCATTCTAAATAAAAGTTCTGAAAAATAAGCCTGCACCTTTAAATAAACCCCCTTCCCCCCAGTGAAGTTTACATGAGTTGAGTTCAATACTTATTTTAGAGAAAAAGATTGCATCCTATTGTAATGCTTCTATAGTAATATTTCTATGCCAGGAAACCTCCTACCCACTAACTTCTAACAACTGTCCTTCCTTCCTATAAACCCCCCACCTTTAAAATTGTATCTGACATATAATCTACTAGGGGCTGAATCGGTATTTCCAGTACTGAGTAAAAAGAAATTAATGAGACTTAAATTTTCATTGTATTGTCCCTTAGATCAACCACCTCGCTCACAGAGTATAATAGTCATTATCTGGGCCCTTATTGTTCGAGTTGTAAGTGGTCGTCACCCAAGATTGTATGCCTATCAAAACAGTTTACCACGCATGAATGTTCCTCCACTAAAAAGTACTGTTAAAAAGTTTATGGAGTCCGTAAAACCAGTTTTGGGAAGAGAAGAATACGAAGAAATGGAAAAAAATTCAAAAGTATTCCTTTTATCACTTTTGTTATTGATATTTTGTCACTGAAGCCAGCTTTATGATGTTCATCTTTTCTGATTTACTTCAGGAGTTTCTGTCCACAATTGGCCCAAAGTTGCAATGGATTTTGCAGTTGAAATCATGGTGGGCACCAAACTATTGCACTGATTGGTGGTAAGGGGTTTGGACTTCTTTATTTGCGAGATTGCTTTTAATTATGCGAGGATGGCGACAATGTAACCCCTGAGGATGCAAGAAAAAAAAATTCTTAATGGATCAGGAATCAGTTTTTGATTAGCTTAATATGCAACTTAGTTGAAGGACATATTTATGTAACAAGAAGCATTTCTTGATGATGCAGGAGAAACACTTTAACAAAGTCACAAAATTTTATTTTTTAGGGAGAAGTATGTTTACCTGATGGGTCGTGATCCTATCAGTATAAACAGTAACTATTATTGCTTAGATCAAGGAAACTGGGTTCCAACACCTATTCAAACTTCTCGCGCAGCTGGAATCACATGTTTAATGTTAATATTTAAGAACCTTCTGGATACGGAAAAGTTAGATCCTCTTGTTATAAGGAAAACTATTCCCTTGTGTATGTGGCAGTACCAGAGGATGTTTGGGACAGCAAGGTAACTAAAAGTAACCTGATTTCTCATGTTGGTTTGTTTTCAGTTTTTTTTCTATATTTTGTATTTATTTCCTCTTTAAATTTTAAATTCAATGTATTTTTTTATTGGCATTGGATTGTATTAAATTTTATTAACAACAAGCATTGGCAAACAATTTACTGCACCAGTTCTTGTTTTTTTTTTATTATCAGTTTATAATTCGTGCTTGGTTTATAATCTGTGCCAATTTTTATTTTATGTGAATTTGCTTTCGTATTTAGGGTTCCAAGAACCGACCAAGATAAAATTAAACATTGCCCTGGATCAGAGGTGCTGTTTAACTAATGAAATAATTTTCTCCTTGATGTTGTAAATATATTTCCAACATTCCAGGTGTTTTTTTTCTTTAGCATATTGTTGTGTTATCAAAAGGACACTTCTATAAATTATACGTTGTTGACGCGCATGGAAAGAAATTAAATGTGTTGGATTTACAGGGCCAATATGAATGGATATTGAAAGATGCAGAAACTCAAACAAGTATGGCTGTATTCTCTTAACCTATTTAAAAGTATAAAGATAGTAAAAAAATTGTTTTGAAATCGACTGTTTTTCAATTGCGAAACACCATCGCCTAAAAAATGCTCTGCAGCGAAAATTCTACTTGGGCACATTTGTAGGCTGGGCACTTTTATAGGCTGTGCACATTTATTTAGATGGGTAAACATGTTGAAAATGCGCTAGTCACAGCTTCGGCAATTTCTCAATTATGGAACAAATAATGGAACGACCCGCAAAGTTTTGGAAGCGGGCAAATAGGGCATGCTCACGTCTGCAAAAATTAGTATCTGGTTTTAAGCAAGTAACATTTTCTGTCATTTCATTTTGTTGTTGCTTTACTTTGTACGCTACTACTGAAAGTCTTAAGTCCGTTTGCGAACATGGAATGTTCAATGTGCGTTTGTCTAATATAAAAGGGTGTAAATGATTGCTTGTGGGTACGATCTTTGAAATTTGACCTTAACTCTGCAAAGATAAACTTTCTAACGTTGCTTAATTTTTCTTTTTATGTCAAGCATCAACAGAAGCAGAGTGTCGAATCCCAGCACTTACTGGCAGCGAGCGTAACAGTTGGGCACGAGTACGTCGTGAACACTTTACATCTGGCATCAACAAAAACTCCTTACAAGCCATCGAAGAAGCATTATTTTTGGTAAGACAATTCTACCATGTTATTACCATTATTCTACGGTAAGTACTTCAGCAGCACAGCAGCCAGCAACATCTGGAACATTAAAAGACTAGTCCCTATATCATACGCAAGACATTTTTTAAAATCAGAAACCCTTTTTAGGTCGTGCTTGATGAGAATGAATGTACGGACATGTCAACACGTGGTAAACATTTGATGCATGGTGACGGAGCATCTCTTTGGTTTGACAAAACTATGAACGTTGTCGTCTTCAAAGATGGGCGGATGGGAATGAACTGTGAGCATGCGTGGGCTGATGCACCTGTTATTGGACATTTGATGGAATATGTGTTAACGCACGAGTAAGTTGCCTACTCCAATAATCAATTTCTCTCTTTACGGTTTTTACCTCTATGACAAATTCTATGTACCTATTATCAGGGAAATTTTTTGCCATTGAGCTTTTTTTTAGATATTTGTATCGTATGTACGATGATCAAGGTAATTGTAAACCGTTCTTATCAACTGACACTAAGCAAGTGTTTAAAAGATCGAATGCTGTCATCACTCCAATGAGATTGTACTGGGATGTGAATAAAGAATTAGCAAAAAGTATTGACGAAGCGTACAAATTTTCTATTAAGGTAAGTCAGTGCTATCACATTTCTATTGGTATTGTTAATAACTTATCACTTTCTGCATTGCGTAAAAAGAACCTTGTTTCTTTTACACTGTGTTTCTTTTATCATTTAGAATAATAATGATTTGTCGTTGGCAGTACGAAAACATGACTTGTTTGGGAAAGGTTTTATTAAAACTACCAAGGTAGGATTCCTTATGTCTCGCTGCTCTCTAAACGAACTTACTTACTCAACTCTCAAAAAATACAGATTACAATAATTAGTTTGAAATAAACAAGTTATCCAATTACTTTAGATGAGTCCTGATGCGTATATCCAAATGGCGTTGCAACTGGCATATTACAAAGATTCCGAGCAAAGCTTCGCTTTGACTTATGAATCGTCGATGACAAGGTTGTTTTTACAAGGTCGCACTGAAACTGTACGCTCACTAACTGAGAACGTTAAAGAGTTTGTTATGTGAGTAACTTTTTTATGCGTTTTATGTTGTACGCAATTACTATTAGCCGATGTTTTCTTGACAACAACAACACGAAACAATGATATAAATTCCTTTGTGTCAGCATAATAAGAATATTGGTTTAAGGAGTTTGTGACCACGTAATTCTATAAGACTATGAACTTTTTTATCTATAAAAGTGTGACCACGAAATATTTGGTGGCGAGGTGGCGTTCCGTGAGAGTTCAACTGTGCCCAAAGTAAAGCGAAATCGCTTTGTTCTCGGAAATATTTAACGTTTAGCTTTTTGACAGAAGTGACATTTCAGAGGAAGTCAGTGCAACTGCGCATGTGCAGTTTATCATGTGTCGGCGTAAAAGATGACCGCGACCCGAAATTTTAAAGGCATTTTCCTTAAAATTTCACTTTACTTTAGACGTAGTTAAAGTTAATCCCAACCTAAAAAAAACGCTAGTATAGGCGGACATAATGGGGGCATAACAAGGGTAATGTATGTGATTTTCTCTGTTTTCATTTAGCGCCATGAATGATGTAAACGTATCCGCTAAGGAAAAATACCGACTCATGCAGGCAGCTGCTTCAAGGCATCAGGTATGTATATTTGCGCTGTAAACACCCATTTTTTTATTTCAAACTGAGTTAAACTGTTATGAATAATTATAGAGGCTGTATCGTGATGCGATGAGCGGGAAGGGAATAGACCGGCATTTATTTTCGTTGTACATCGTTTGTCGTGGACAAGGATATGTGAGTTTGGTCCTTTTATTGTTTTACTTCTTATGAACTGGAAATAGGTATATTTTTTGTTTCTTTTTGTATAGGAGAGTCCGTTTCTAAAAGGAGCGTTAACCTTACCGTGGACTCTATCAACCAGTCAACAACCTCAACAGCAAATGGATAGAGGTTTCGATCTCAATATACCAGAAGTACAAGACACGGTATGTTTTGAAATTAATTTCCAATGTAGTCGGAATATCGGAGCGGCCACTATGATATTTTATACAAGGGCGGGGATAATACTATGGCGGTTTAGATTTTTCTTTAAAAGTCATTAAACAAGGGGTTATACAACAGAGGTCGGAAATTTGTCTCGGTCCATGTGTCGTATATCTTGAAGCAGTAATGTAATTCTTTTTAGCTTTCACCTGGCGGAGGTTTTGGACCAGTTTCAGATACAGGGTATGGTGTATCGTATATGATACCAGATGAAGAACTTATATATTTTCACGTTTCATCCAAAAAGTCTGCAAAAAACACGGATAGTCAGCGATTCGTTGAAAATATATTTTGGGCATTATCCGAAATGAAGAGGGTGGCTTTGGAAGCAAAAAGGTAGTGGCGTAGTTCGTTTTAGTTGCCTAGTTATCATGTTTCGTCTGATTTGCACCGCGCTTGAAAACAGGTACCAATTTGGAAAAAAAGTTCCAGCAACTTTCCTCCTTATGGGAGCGATAATCAGAGAAAATATGGTATTTAGGATGTGTAAGTATAATATTGTTAAATTTTTTAAAAATTTGAGAATTAATAATCACTGTATGTATGTGTATATATATGTAGCCTTAAATGTCGGCTTCCGTTAATATGAACAACTGTTCTACAACCGCTGTACAGCAGTAGTCGTTACGAATATAATGGAAACACATGTTGTACAACAGCAACGCAATGTTACACAATAATTGTTGTAGAGATGGATTTTTCGATCTCCACAACAATTGCACAATATTTACTGACGTTAATAGAAACCAACCTTCGAATTGTAGCAGAATTCATTCAATTTGTTTTTGCGTAGTTGAGCAGGAATTTGTTTTATTAGGTGTGTGTTTCACGATTTTATTTGTACCGCTTGTTAAAACCATTTTTTGCTACGAGCTGTTAAAGGTTTTGTAGAAGATTGAAAAGTTTTTATCTGTTTGTAGATTTTATCGCACTGCGTTTGTAAGTGTTTTACTTATTGTACTCATAATAAAAAACGAAATCTCCAAATCGATGTGTTTTACTTTACCAACTATCCTTTGCGAATAAACCAACCTTACAACGATCAAATCTCCTACACAGGTGCACCTTTAGTGACAAAATTTTGAGAAGGAGATGGGAATCAGGGCCGACAAAAAATTAAGGCTGACGAAAGCCGTTGGAACGAGGGTCAGAGAATGTTTACATATGATCAGTTAGCCAATACCAGAGACGCGACAAATGTTTTAACATCTAACGTCATTTTAAATTTTCGAATAAAGTCGACGAAGTTTAAAACCTAAAAAACTTTTTTAAAAAAAATAAATAAGTTTAAAAGCCAAAGTTCGTACTGAAGAAATCCGTTCTTTAAATTATTCATACATTAAAGTATCACGCAGCATCTCTTTTTAACCAAAAATAAAACACTAAGCTGTGTCTCAACAAAAGGTTAAAAATGTTCTTTTTGCCATCGCATTGGGGAAATGGGGAGTTGGGTGGGACGAAAACAAGATCGTAACCACCATGCTGTGTAAAAGTATCCATTTGAAAAAAAAAAATATTGAAAATAAATTCTATTTTGATTGCCATAAAAAATAAATTTAAAAGAAGAATTAAACTTCGAGCTGTTTAGCATTGTAATCGTGTATACACAGTTCTTTTGTAAACAGCTGCAAAATTATTATTTCTGATAAAAAATTTATTTCCTTCCCTATTTTACTTCCTGAGAACCTGTATTGGTAGTTTTTTCAGAAAAAGTACACGTCTAATCACAACGGTCGTGCGAGTTTTTGCGTGAATATCAGCGACAAAGACCTAACAACTCTGCGTCAACTTCTTCATACACGAGTGAAAAACATCTGTTATGATGAATATCACAACTACTACACACGCTTTCATCAACAGCACAGCCACGACAACAGTCGCTGCTTCTGTTGCAGCAGACACATACACTGATGTCCAAATGGTGTTCATATATGTTGCCATGGTTTTGCTCAGTGCGTTTACAGTCATCGGAAATATAGCAGTGTTCGTGGCGTATTTCAGGACTCCGGATTTGCAAAACTCGACGAATTATTTCATTCTTTCTCTGGCGACAGCAGATGTTGTAATTGGTCTTATATCAGTGAATTTTTACACAGTCTATCTTGCGTACGGTTACTGGCCACTAAATGAAGTTTTATGTGATTTTTGGTTATGTGCGGATTATTGGTGTTGTCAAGCTTCTGTTCTGAATCTTGTTGTCATATCCGTTGACAGATTATTCTCAATTAAATATCCTGTCGCTTACCGTTCTCGTCGTTCCGATGCCATTGTAAAAAAAGTCATCGTCGTTATCTGGATCTTCGCTTTTTTGCTGTGGGTGCCATGGATTATTTCTTACCAATTCATTCAAGGCGAACGTACCGTCCCAGTGGATAGCTGTTATATTCAATTTTTGTATGAGAGTTGGTACATTACGATCATTACGGCATGCTTCGGCTACTACGGTCCAATCCTCCTTATTTCAATTGTTTACATAAATATCTACAGTTTATTGTTACAGCGCAAGAGAAAGGTTAGTGCTATCACTGGTGCTGGCTCCATACGCGATAAATCATACAATTCTGTGACTGCAGTTACCGACCTCAAGACAGAACAGTCTGTAACAGAATGCAACACGAGTAACTTTGCGGCAACTAAAAACACCGAGAATGATACGACTGTTTCTAAAGGTTATTCTGTCCGAAGTAAAAATGGTTCTGTTGTGAACCAAAAACGAAGGGGTCTTTCGGACCACGAGAGAGCAGCGACCTTGTTAGTGTTAATCATATTAGCATACGCTATCACTTGGCTGCCGTACGATTTGTTTGCAGTGATTGCGCCATTCTGCGATACATGCATATCAGCTGATTGGTGGCATTTCGGATATATCTTCTGTTATGTTAATTCACTCATAAATCCAATTTGTTATGCTTTTGGTAATAAAAAATTTAAAAGAGCTTTCAAGGAGATTTTGTGCTGTCGTAAAACTTAAACATAAAGAGACACAGTTGAGGAGTAAGGAGATGATGTTTTTGAAAAAAAATGTGCAGAGTATTGATGAAAAAACAAAAAACAAATAAGATATTTCATCGTAATTAACTCTTTATTAATTTAACGGAACCGAAGACTTGATCAAAGAAAGAAAGTGAAGTTGTTCGTAACTTTTAATAAACACGTTGCTAACACATTTAAAAAAACACGGCCTGTTTACAGTACGATTTCACTCACTCAAAAAAGGTTGTATCTTTTAAATATATATTACATAATATATAGTGCAGCCAAAATGTTGGCTGTTGCTTTGTGGGACCATGTTTATATAACAAATGGTAATTATACCAAATGTACGATTTAAATCCTCATTCGACTGGAATAAACGAGGCAATGGATTTGTTGCTTCGTTTATCCCAACCTTTTTATAAGGTTTTGCAACAGGTTTTGATTAAGTATTTGTTACTTGATGTGTTAGGTCTATCAGCGAAATGGCAAAGTGAAGTTAACGCCCATCATATGAGCTAAGAGTTAAAACCGCTTAACCAAAATCTTAACCAAAATCTAAAACCGCTTAACCAAAACAGAAAATACGTCTTTGAAATAAACAAGTTTGACGGGATAAAAAGGTTTTAAGCCCTGTAAATTAGGTATGATACCCAAAACCCACGGAATAGTTTGTCAGATAGGTTTTTTTTTGTTGTCTATATTATAATACCCGTATACGTCTGTCCGTCCGTCCGTCCGTGCAACCAAAAACTGTGCAACCAAAAACCGTGCAACTAACATGTTGTGGAAAACTACGTGTGTCACTCGCAATTGTTTCATTCATTACATAAATGAATATGAACGATTATCTTAGGAAACAAGAAGAAAGTCACAAATAGCAAAAAGCAATGCAAGCACAACAATGTGATATTTCAACAACAATTAATTTGTTACTTTGTATCCGATATGATTGAATTGAAAATTGGTTTCTAATGTTTACTTATTTTGATTTTATTATTAGCTAATAGTGTATGCCTATAAAAACTAATTGTCTAGAAGGTATACAGCATCTTTATTTTAGATTCTCTTTGCTTAAAATATTTTTATACTTTGGACTAATTCCTGGCCGTCGTAAACGCAATAGGCTGTGAGATGCACGATGAAGAAAGCAGAATTGTAATAACTGCTTATTTTTGAGGTTGAAGATGCGGAGCCAAATTCATGACTTGTCCTAAATTCGTGCTGACGTCGGCAACTTTTAAATATCTAGGAACTAATCAAAAATCTTTTAAGCTACGGAATTAAACACCGCACGAAGTACTGAACTCGTAAGGACCACTCCGTCCATGAACAGAAAACCTAATAAAATGCCACGTTTTCTAGGGGCGTTTTCAGGGTACCCCAACAAGTTGAAAATTTTCAACTTTTGATCTAGGAGGTTATAGTTAAAGTTGAAATTTAGGAGAAAAAACTATAAATAAGCCTCTACTAAACAAAACATAATGCAGGATAAATAACCTTAATTTTTTGGTCACAAATTTCGGCAATTTAGGAGGTTTTAGGTACGGTCTGGTTTTGGATGATGGAAATTACAGTGTTATAAAGTCGTCTTAATTTCACGGTGGTACATAGTTCGTGAAAAGCTGTTTTGTAAAAGTGGTTTTACCGCAAGACATATAGACTAGACTACCACGAAACTTGTCTGCTTTATAAGCAAAACAAAGAACAGTAATTGAAAACGCTGTTACTAGAACGTAATGCAGTAAAGTTATGTATGTTCAAACTCTTGTATCGACGGCGAAACACCTGTTTTTTATTTAATTTACATAAATCCTCGTTTGCAGTTGGTAAAAACGTTAGAAAAGTTATTTGGAAATATTTTTTTCAAACCTGCGATTCTACATACTACGTAATTTATTAATTTTTATTTTCTAAATAAAAACTATTAAATATATATAATGTCTAGTTTTATTCAAATAATTTCACTAATCATCTACCTGTCATGCTCGACTGTTTAAAAAAACGCGCATGTGTATTGGTGATTGCATTTAAATACGTTTTAATAGTAAAGTCCTTTCATTCCAATTACGCAGCAATTAATTTTTGTAGTTCACCAGATTGTTTCATTGCCTTGGTTTCACTACCTCCACCAATGCACTTCTTGTTTATAAACACTCGTGGCACCTGAAACACAAAAATGTATTACGTTAAGAAAAGTCATAAAAACTATTTTTTTCATCAATTGATGGGATGAAAACAAGTGTTAGCATCGTTTATGAGGATTGGAATATCAATATCAACTTCTCAGTTTTGTTGACAGCTCACATAACTCATTATATGGATATATTTTGTATGTGGAAAGAAAAAAAAATGTCAATTTATTTCATTATGGATATCAAGTCTGTAAAGGAATGGAATAATAATAATAAAAATAATAATAATGAGCGCAGTTGTGAAATGTTTTGTAGCGTATAGATACTTACACTTCTAGCACCAGTCATTTTTAAAAGCACGTCTTGTATTGCATCACAATCACTTCTGTTTTCTATCTCAATTAGGTGATAATCAGCTTTAATCTCCTTCAACGCTTCTTTAGCCATTGTACAGTACGGACAATAACTTTTGGAAAAGACCACCACTTTATGCACAGCTAGCTGTTCATCAACAAACTTTTGAGCAGCTTCCATTATTTCTGGAGATGTTTTAGAAGAGAAGATACCTATTTTGAGTACCTGTATGAAAGGAAAAAGGGGAATGTGAATTCTAATTGGTTAAAACTATGCAGGCATCAAAGACGGTTAAACCAGATAATAAACATATCATGACATGCTTTTTATTTCTCTTTGAATTTTTATTTAAAGTAAAATCACAGATTGACAAAGCTATTGATGTGAAAGCCAGATTATATGTTCAAAAGATCTGTTGCTATGTTACACAGTGGTCTTTGTAATCAGGAGAAAAACTAAGATTGCTATATAATAGGTTTTCAAAGCATTAACATCTAATTTCGACAGTTTACCACTAGGTTTAAAAAGGAAAAGAAAGGATTAGCTTAATTGTATTTGATACTACTTTAAGGTTGTAATTCACTCATAAGCAATCTATAACCAATGCCATATATAACAAATATATTAATATAAATATGTATTTTCTCATTATTTTGATTTTTGGGAAAACCTATAGGGCACTATAATTATTGACGTTTCTGACTGGATGGAAAGGAGAAAGGAACCTTTTTTCATTAAAATTCGTAATCACTATTCTTTTTACACTTCCACATTGCTTAATTTGTTTGGTGATTATGTACAGTAGTGAGACATGGCCAGTGAAGCAGGAAGATCTTGACCGTTTAGAAAGAAATGATATGGTTAGGTGGATGTGTAAAGTTAGTCTGAGAGACAGAAAGAGTTCAGATGAGCTAAGAAGCAGGCTAAGTATCCGTAGAATTAAAGATGTTATCCAGATAAGAAGATTGAATTGGCTGGGGCACATGAAAAGAATAGAGGGGGATAATTAGGGTAAGAAAGTGTAGAGACTTGATAGTTCCTGAGGCAAAGCTCAGAGGAAGACCAATAAAGACTTGGCAGGAGGTTATAAGGACAGACTTGATACAGAGGCAAAGCCCAAAGGCAGACAGAGAAAGACTTGGCAGGAGGTTATAAGGACAGACTTGATGCAGAGGAAGTTGAGTTGAACACAGTCTAGATCAGATTGGAAGAGGGTCATTAATATACCCCATCAAACCCATGCTAGCATGGAAAACGGACGTTAAGCCGAGAATGATGATGATGTAGTGTTTGGTTATAGCTCTCGTACTCTGTGCGGGAGACCGAGGTTCGACTCCTCTTGACGGCGATTCAACATGGGCGAGTGAATATTATCATAGCCCCGGGTTAACCCAAACCATGTGAGGGAAATTGGGACGATGGCACACTGCATGGGCCGTTGGATGTTGCCGGGAGTTGTCTAGTAAAGCGCTGGCCCTAATTGGTCTACGTAGCTCAAAATGAACATTGAATACTCTAGGACTCTCCATCTAAGCCATGGCCCTGTTCTGCCCAGATTGCGAAAACGACCTGTTTACAACCGGGACAGCCGGATTATGTACGCACGGTCCGATTATGTTTTTTTTGCACTGTTATGTCGTGGTGACCGGATTATGAACGCTGATATAAATAGCTGGGAGACACGCTGTGATTGGCATTTTCTTCAAGCTTTTGTAAATTAAACATTCTCTGGAAGATAGAACACCCCTAAAAACTAGACATGGCGAAATAAAAAAGTGTCGACGTAATTCTTAGTATAAACTACCCTTGTAGTAAATACATTTCAACATAATATACTTTGAAGCAACTAAATTTCACGGAACCTAAATTATTCTTTTTGCGGGAATTAATTTTGGTGAAAAGTTATTAAACTTGCGAATCCCAAAATTTAGTATTTGCCACGAATGATATAAAAGCAGTCAGCCCCAATTATATTTGTGTTATTTAAGTCCTATAATTGTCGAATAATATTTGACTGTCATACATAAGTCGGCCTGCCCCGATTATGTTCGTTCTATAATAAGTGAGAAATAATATTACACTGTCGTATATAAACTGCCCTGATTATGTTCCTTTTATAAGTGCCAAATAATATTTTTTGAGTAATAAGCCGGCCTGTCCCGATTATATTGCCCTGATTAAGTATTTTCTGCCTTGTTCTTAACCGGGGCAAGCTGCCGTACTTAATCAGGCCAATGTTCATTATCCGGGCAGAACAGCCCCTCCTGGAAATAACAGACAGGGTATATCTCTCAATATTTGTGTAGCTAGCCATGTAAAATATGCACATCTATCTAGCTAGCTACCTAACGATTCAAAAAATTTTTACTCCGCCCTCTTACCAACCAGGGACTCACAGAATTGGTACAAATTTTTGTACCGCAAATAGGTTTGTCAGATAGATAGCTAGATCTATTTCACATATTTTTGATGGTGACCTATAGCTAGGATATAATGAAGACGTTTATATGCGTTTACAACCTCGTTTTGGACAAACTATTTGTTTGATAAGCCCATAATGTCTCAGTGAGACTTTAAAAGTGTATATACTAGCTAGCTAGCTGTCATTCTAAAAAACTAAACCTACATTGTTTTGAAAGCTATACCCACATTGCATAAAAATTGAACTATATTATCAAAAGTCAAGGTAAAATCAACTCACCACTTGATCAAGCTTTTTCTTCTTTCTTCTAGGCAATTTTAATTTTTAAAGTTCATCGATTTCGTTTTGTAACCCCTATTTATAAAGGTCGGCTTGAATGTTAATCTGTGGCCTCTTTCTCTAAAATTAAAATACTGTGTTTAAATGATCTCTTTAACAAATGGGCGAAGTCACAATCAGTCACCAAAGGCTTCGTCATTATTGGCATTAGCGTAGACGATGATTAAGCATTTTTTTGCGTAGATGTTTCATTCATTCAAAGTTCATTAAGATTTTCAAGAATGTGGATTCTAGATACAATTACATACTATAGTCTACAGAAAAGTCACGTAAAGACTATGCAAAATAACGCGATCTCGTTCCCAGGGCTTCTTTCTTGTTTTTTACGCGTCGGCAGCACTTGTCAGAAAACGGAAAAAAGGTCTGTGGACAAGGTTGTCCGTTCGTGTAAAAAAAATTATTGGCGGACTAGTCATGAAAATAGAAAAAAATCTTTGTACAACACTAACAAATTTAAATTTTTTAATTTCATAAAAATCATATTGCATCAAATAAATATAATGGCGCTGATTTAACCATTTTGTTTAATGGAGGCCTATCTTTCATTGTGAATTTGATTGAGTTGGTAAAGTGTTGTTCCCAAAGGCCAAGATGTCAGAGTCCCTGATGTTAGTATTATATTTTACTATCCTATGTGATCATTTATCGCCGATTTAATTTTAATAGACTTACCTGTGAGTGGTGAAATGTCGTATGTGCACCCGTCTCTTGAGGTGAGTGAGCACACAGATGGGCAACCTCATCCCCAGGAGCACACAAGGATGGTGTACTGCTGACCTGAACCGTAATGTGTAGTCGTTAAATTCGATAAATCAGATGGTGTAAATGAGTGCTGATTTAAAGTCTCCTTTTGAAGTAACCTTTTTGCCTTTTTGATAACGAGGCCGGTAGCGACTTCCATATCAGGCAACAAACCCTGGGGATGAGAATGTTAAAATCATCCAAAATTAAAACACTGGCTGGTGTAACAAATGAGATTCTTGATTAAATGTTGTCATTTGACGTTTTCCCTGTGGCTGCAGGTTAGCGTCTTTTCTTTTGCTTGTAGATATTGTTGAAATAATCTTGGATTGCGACCTGTTTGTGAATATATAGGGTGTCTACGGTGGCTTTTAAACATTGTATTTAAACATTGTATTACCCATGAAGAAATTAAATTTTCGCGGAAAGAAATTTCTTCAAAACTTATTTTTGCGCTTTTGGCCCTTATACACAAAATAAATTAAACAAAATTACCATCCTAGTCCCCAGAGGGTTTGTTGCCTGAAGTCGAAGCCACTAGTGCTTCGCCGCTGGCTTTGATGTCAACAAGGCAAGAACTCTGACAAGGTTTCAAAATTACACCTTTTTTATAAGTCCCCAAAAATGTCTCGCAAAAGTAGTTATAATCGCTAAAACAACTATAAGTGAGTAATGCACTGTGCTCGAGATTTGCACATGTTGTGCAGAAACACCTTTTTTTAATTATCAATTATTATGAAATACTCAAAAATGGAAAATTAAGGTGTTCATATGTACAAAAACATTGTTCTGATCACAAACATTAATTTCACAATTAATAGCAAACAATGAATAGCAAAAATCTTTATCTCAGATATCCTAATCGCAAAAGTTCCGCAATAAATTTCTTCCCTTTTAAGTGCACTCTCGATAAAACGAACCTCTAAGGGAAATAGAAAAACGTTCGTTATACAGAGTTCATTGTATCGAAATGTGAGAAATAACTGAATTTTTTTTCCTGGACACTATTTTTCTTCACATCACAGTCATCCGCTATGCTCTTGTTTGTACTTTTATCCTTTGCGATTTTCTCTAGGGTTTTATACTTATCTTTTATGGAGATATTAACTCTTTTCATATCACTGTCCGTCTTGCACTTCACTTTTATAGATCTGGTATTATCAGGTTTGTGCATTTATGATTCGAATGGTCTGATCTGAATCGTTCGATTCGGATGTCATTGCTATATCCACTGGAAGAAATAATGCGTGATAATTTTATACCTGCATTAAATGGGGGCATTCTATGCTCCGATAATGAAAGATTGCTTATGTCATTACCACCACGTATGGGTGGTATGGGTCTCATAGTATTTCATGAGGAATCCATTCATGAGTGCGCAAATTCTAGAGAATTAACGGCGACAGTTAGAGACCCCATCCTACAACAGAATACGTCATATGTAACAACATCCACAACGAGGACGAAGGAGAAATTCAGAGCCAAACGTGAAAGTCGCCACAATGAATTACTTCAAAAACTAACTCTGTCACTAGATGCAAGAATGCAAATTCTGAATTGTAGCAACAGAGAAAAAAGATCGTATAATTGGTTGACAGTTTTACCTTTGAAAGATCACGGCTTCGACCTGAATAAACAGAATTTTTGGGATGCTGTTAGAAAAAGATATGGTTGGAATTTATCTAATGTCCAACAACAACATGTACATGCGGTGCCAAATTTGATTTTCAACATGCTATGAACTGTAAGAAAGGTTGATTTGTTATCATCCGTCACAACAATGTTCGGGACATCACCACAAATATGGTTTCACAAGTTTGTAAAGATGTCGAATCGGAACCTATGTTGATGCCTCTCACTGGTAAAAAGTTTGACAAACGATCAGTGAAAACGTCGCACGAAGCTCGTTTAGACGTAAGAGCTCGAGGATTTTGGGAAAAAGGGCAAAATGCATTTCATGATATAAGGGTCTTTAATCCAAACGCATCGCGTTATTTTAACCTAAAGCGATGTCATTTTAGGAACGAGGGTGAGAAGAAGAATCGATACAACGAAATAGTATTGAAAGTTGAGAACGGATGCTTCACACCGTTGGTATTCTCGATTTATGGCGGAATGGGTCGAGAGTGCCAAATATTCTACCATCGATTTGCTGACATCGCAGCGAAAAAAAGCAAAACCTGGGCAATGTGATATCGTGGATCCTAACGAAACTGAGTTTTTCACTGCCGAGATCGTGCCTTTTGTGTATTAGAGGCTTCCGTAGGGTAAATCTCAGGTCAGTGCAGTAGATTGGTTGCTGAAAACATTGATGTCGATCATCAACTGGCTAAAATTTAGATTTTTTCCTTGTAAATATATATGTATTTAATGTAATTTTTAATGTATTTTTTTATATCGGTATATCTCCATTGGACACCGGTAATCTTATATATTAATGTCGTTACTTTGCATGCATTTAATATTTTGAATCGTTATCCTTTTTAGTTTTCGTTATTGAGACGTTTACTATATCTGGGGTTCGTTGTTATATCGAGAGTCACCTGGTTCGATTATTATTACAACATGTTACGTTTGTCTTATATCATTTTATTTTATTTCCACTCTTATAAACGTTGTTGTTTTCATAAGAAACATGTTTATAAGAAACCTACATGTAACCTTCAGAAATTAAGAAACTTTTACTATTGCATTCTATGTCTATTTCTGAGATAAGAAACTTGTGTCTAATTAATTCTTACAATTAATTGAAGATGTTACAATCATCACTAGAGTGTAAGTAGTTTTATTACGTTACTGTACCTAAGTTCCCAATGGGAATAATACACACCACAGTAAATCATCAATAAAACACGCACTCAATTTACAAGAACATTTCATCACATTCGAATTTTTGTTTTTGTTTGCTTTGACAACCGTCGGGCAGTTTGTTACCGATACTGCATACAAAACAGATATTACTTATATATATAAGAAACTAAATAAGAAACTTTTGGAACTAAAAACATGGAATTTCAGCCTACAAATAAGAAACTTTTAGAAGTAGGCCCTTTACCAGGTTTCTTATAAAAAAAAACGTGTACTGTATATTACAAATGCTAAGTCATAATGTCATTACTCGTTATCGGCCTTGTTTTTAACAGCTGATAGAAAAAAATTAATATCTTTATTCATCTTCTGTTACCGCAAAATTTTTTTAAAAGATCTGTTGCTTGCATTTATATATAAACCTATCTATTACAGATCACCTGACTTGTTTAATTAACCGCCCAGTCCAACACCATGGCCGCTTAATCGTTATTCGGGCACTTGGCGCTTATTAAAAATATTTAACCTACGGGTGGGAACTAATTTCGACCTCAGACCTTTTTGTCCTTCTGACAATCTTAGACCATCCAAAAGTGCCAGAGAATGAAACGAAGTTCAAGGGTCGAGGTTGGGTGGGTACTTTTTTGGAATGGGCGATTAATCAGGCGCTGGTTATTTACGTTGATAGAAAATTGGTCTTGATATAAAAGCCCCCTCAAATTAAAAAAATAATACGCGGCCTGGGTTTCAAGAAAAATTCTGAGGGTGCTAAAACGCTAAACAAACTTTTCAGCCGGACATCCTAAAAATCCCAAAAACCTTCTATGGCTTTTTCAACAAGAGTCTTTTTTCCCTTGCATTATTGACAACGGTAAAGGTGATCTTTTAACGATGACACGCTGTAAAAAAAAGCATCTCACTGACGCATAGCAATTAATTATTAGTCAGTTGCTAAGTTGGTCATTTTTATCGTTAGATATTTACGACGTTTCGGCAGCCATGATTTTCTCAAACGAAAGTTAACGTCAAATAAATATCATTATTACTTTAATCAGAGAATTCAATAAACAGTTTCGCGATTTTAATCTTCCACTGAGAAAAAAAGTTTAAACGAACTAAGATAAAGCATATTTTCACAAAAAAGCGTATTAATTAGTCTTTTGGATATATATTTATTGTTTTTAAGTAAAAGGCTTGGGTAGGAATTCTAAAATTTTAAAAGGTAAAAAATTATAAACTCGAATCTACGGTAATGATAATTCACCATAAAATACATTAAAATTCACAAATCTGCCATCACATCGTGATGCGTTCCTTGAACGTCCCGAATAGATTTCGGTCTATGCGCCCCTCTATATGGATCAAAGTATCTTGTAATATCTTCGCCCTTGCTTTTACTTTCCAGTTCTATTCTTCGCTTCACAGCTTTTTCAGAAGGTGTGGCCACGACAATAGGTCGGCTGCCTTGCTCTTCTCGATACTCAACAACAAACTTCCCAGTGCGTTCAGCTAACTCTTCGTGGGTTTCCTAAAAGATGGCATAAATATGATGAGTAAAAAGGCATACCCGAAAGGTTTTAGCGATTCCCTTTCAACATATATTGTTTTTTATTTAGCAGAAAAAATATTACACCTTTTTATAGTTATAACTAGCAGTATATCCATCTATAAAAATAGATATTACTTCAATTTTTAACTTAATTTTGCAAACACCCGTGCTTTTGCGTGGAGTTGGTTAAATTTTTACCTAGCAAAAATTTATTCTACACAAAAACTTATCCGCTTAAGAAAAAAAAATTTGCTACTTTTACACGCTTTTTTTTATAAGAATAGTTTCTACTCGTTTTAACATAAATATTTTTAACTTTTGGGCAAAAATCATCCTCATATATTTTTAGCATATTCTTAGCACAGTTAAAATTGAAACATCATAAGGTACTGTTGTTTAAGCGGACTAATTCATTTGACAAACAGACAACTAGATTTTGTCGAGAAAAAATACTTCAAAAGGAACCTGAGAAAATTCACTTTACACGAGTAATAGGATACAAGTTCATATGAGTAAAAAAATGAATAACAAACGAAACGTTAATAATCATTCACGCAAAATTTTGAGAAGAGCATAAACTTATGATATTTCAAACATTTTGTGTAAATTCATCTTTAATATTCTTATAGAGTATATATTCGTCTAGAGGGATCGGCGCAAAAAAAGGTGTCAGAAATGATTATTTCGGATCAAAAAAAAAAAAAAACTGAACACACTTACCTGCATTTGTAAACCTTGGAAAGTAGCTCTTACAACTGTCAATGGGGTTGTTCGACCAACTATCTTGCAACGAATATTTTCAATTCCAGCTAATTCTGTTATTGCACGAATAATGCGCTGTGCTCTTCGACCGTATCCTAAACATGGAAAAATAAAGATCGAACAAGCAGTCTAACAATAAAGATCGTAAATTTAGAAAAAAGTTTGTTAAAAAGCGAGCACAAAGAGGATCTGATGACTTTCGTGGCACTGTTGTTTTAAAAATGATAAACCATGTACAGTCGTCCATATTTCTATTTCTTTCAAATCTCACTGTATTCACTTTACAACATCTGAAACAAGGATTTAAATTCGGTTGTCGTAACTTTAACAACTATTTCATACCTGGTACTTTTCTCTCAAACTGAACTTCAGTACTTTTGATTTTTGTTCGTATATTATGATAAACTATAAAAAAAATTGTAATGTTTATTGTCAACAGGAAAAGGAAGTGTGTAACACAATAACTTAAGGAAAAAAGTGTAATCTTAAATCACTTTCAGATCAATGGTCTGCGTATTTTTTCACTTTCGCCACACCCTATTTGGTTGCAAAAAAACCGACCAAAATTTTATGTGTCCTGGAAGTCTAGACGTGCTTCGTTTTATCGTGAAATAAACTGCTTATTTCCGTCCAAAGAGTTTATCCTTTGGGTAAGTTCAAATTAGTTGTGCTTTTGCAATGGGGCCTGTTTTTATGACTGATTTTATCTCATTTTAATTACATAATATTACTGACCACTGCAGATATTTCGCTGTTATAATATGGATACTTAAAAACAAATCTTTTATTCTCAACGGAACGGAGTTAGGCCCGTACCTAATGTTATTTTTATAATCCCCTTCTACTTTTTTGACACTAACAACTCGAGCTTGTTCGTTAAAAATTTAACGAAGTAGACATGCTTGAAATATTTAACGAAGTAGACATGCTTGAAATATTTACCGTCAAAGACAGCATTGCAAGGTTGTTAAAAGCAAGACGAATTAAACAACAATGCAAAAACAGCTCAACTTGAAAATTTTCTAAAGTTTTTGTTTTTGAATATAAATGGCAACAATCAAAGCCCTTTGTGCTACTCACTTGTGTTCCCTTCACAAATAGGGACATAGTGAAGATAGTTGACCGCTTTGTTTCGAGCCTAAAACAAACAGCAACAAAAAAAAACACTTTATACATGTTTAAGTTTCCATAGAAGAGTTGAAAAGAAGCACGCGCGAGCCAGCTAGCTAATTAATTTTAATCATTTTAGTTCTAATAAAAATGTGTTGTCTTCTATTTTAAACTGTTTGAGGCCCAGTTCGATTCTCAAATTTCAACACCACAATTTTCTTTTCTATAAGCGAAATTTCTAAGCCTCGATATTTCTCAATTTTCCACTGCGAAAGTCGTGCAGTTTTCGAGATCAAACTTGCAAACTTTAAATTTACAATATTTTTCCTGATAGCTTCATCACATTCTCCAACATTATTGTTAGTCAGCTACTGTATAGATGTTGATAGAGAATATATAAAAAAGAAGTACCTTTCGGATAGCAGCTGAAGCGAACGTTCCTTTTCCTATGGCCCACCCTTGGAAGAAAAAAAAACTTACAGACACTACGCAGAGGTGATTTAAGTTGACATATAAAACATAACAATACGATACAATATAATATAATAAAATGAATTTGATAAAAAAAACTCTTTTTGACAAAACATTTCAGTACGTTACTAACAATGCTTCAACAACACAACGGCCATTCTCAAGTATAAAGTTCAAACAAAAACTCCATTAAAAAAGAAATTTTGTGACGCGTGTGTGACTTTTGTAGTAGGGAAGATGTTACGAAATAAAATCCGAAAATAGATATCAAGGCATAGAAGCAATGTTTCTATTGAGGATAGGCTTGTCCCTACGGATTAACAAGCTTTCTTTTAGTTCTAAATCAAAATTAGCATCTGCAATGGAGAGTAAACTACTAAAAAACTTTGTACGTTATTGCAGTATTTGATATATAGCAGCAAAGCATTAGAATTCTAAATCTTGGCGTCTTTTCAGTCAAAGGGAAAACGCCTATATGTTGGAAAGCTCCAACCTTCATATGTCGCATGGTTCTTCACCATAGATGACATCGCAACCATTGCATTTAAAGCGATAAATGACTTTTTAATGCAGAGCCTTTGACGGGTCCTTAAATCTGAGAAAGACACCAATCCTGCACCTGGATTTGAAATACAATATATACCTTACCAATTGATCCCTGTTTATTTCCCACCACAACCAAAGCACTTGTCCTTTTTCTTTTTCCACTTGCTCGTGTAACAGATACTTTCTTTACCTAGAAAAATTTTTTAAAACTTGACATGCCATTCTTAAGTTCGTCTGGCTTAACCCGAAGATTACCTCGATAATTCAACAAAAATTACCTCAATAACTATTGAATCAAAATCTTCCTTGATATCTATGTAACAAAAGCAAAATAGTTAAATATTGAAAAAAATTAAAAAACTAAAAGATTTACGCAACATATATAAAAAAGGTGTGGTCACCTCCATTTGGTAACTGCGGCGCACCAGCATGCCGTCCCGGCCAAGTAGTACCCGTCCAACCACGTTTTGTAGGATCCATTCGGTTTGCACGACTAAATTTCCCTCTATCTTCCATCTCGCGCTGGTGCTTCTGACGTCTCTCGCTGCCTTGTCCTAATTTGATTGGTTCATTCAATCCAGGCCACTTCATATTAGCACTACCTGAATTTTAAAATTCAGAATAAAGATTAAACTTTACGGAAAGAGGATAAACTTTATGGATTGTCTTCAAAGGCTTAACAAATTGGTTTAACTCAGCATGCATGAAACATTAGCCCTTGATGTTGAGAAAATTCTCAGATTCCTAAGTACTGCATGTCACCAGAGTGCTCAATGCGCCTAGGAACAGAGCTATATTTATATATTTTTTAATATCTGATAAATATTTCACTGAATAGACATAGATGCTAAATTCTTGTAAAATGTTCAAAATAATTCAGATTATAAAAAAAAGTTACAAGCAATATTCTTTTCCTGTTTTTCTTTCATATTCCTTCAAAATATATATTTACGTTTTTTTATTCAAATAAATATCTTATAAATCTTTACCTTTTCGATGAATTAAAAAATATTATTTTAAAGAAATACTTAGGTATCTTTAAAATTAAGGATCCTTGTTTATTGAACGAAGCAAACATTTTCCTTTCAGAGTTATCAAAATATCTATAAGGTAATGAATCAAGTCACATTTGTTGTTGGCCACAAAAATTGTCGCTACTAATACAAATGTCCTCAAAAAATTCCACACTAAACGTGAAAAATACACAAAATAGCTAACTCACCAAACTTTAAAAATTCACCATCAATGTCTTTAGGGCGTACTTTCTTTTTACCGCCACGACCTTTTCCACGCCCACTGCTAACTGCTTGCCACAATTTATCGTATTCACCTATGCACAAAAAGATTAATTTGTCTATATAGAGAAACTAAAGTTACCAGCAGAAACAATGTAACACAATAGAAAAAATATATCAGTTATTGTTGCATCAGCAACACTTCGGAGAGACTAAGGAGAGAAACGCAGTCAAAAAATCCTGCAGCAAGAAAATGACAAAAGAAATATTACGGCAGCAAGGCGGAGAAGAACACGCCATGCAGGAATACCTCTTATCACCCATTTGATAAGAAGAGCATGCTACGCATAATATATTCTTTATCACATTATTGTAATAGTTTTGTAAATATGACTAATTATTGTACAACTTTAGTTTGATCAGTAAGTGTGTACATGGTATAGAACTTGTGATACATAAAATCACTTTTCGCTCATGCCCCAACATTAAAATGGCATACAAAAATAAAAAAATGACAATAAAGGTGTAAGCAGTTTAGGGGAAGAAAAAAGGAGGATGAGCAGGAATGTGTAATGCTATAGGAAGGTCATATCCCATAAATATATATTCTGTAACTACATTACAAATATGATATATTGATATTTTGTAACGTGTGTTATACAAATTTATGGAGATAGTAATTTCTCAGTAAAATATCAAAAGTATCTTTTTTTTAATTTTTTGTTAATAACAACAGTCAGCTAAAGTTATGGTACTTAGCTGAATTTAAGGGGAACAATTAGCTTCAAATCCATCACATACCGATACTGTAACTTCTCTTTTGATTGTGTGAATTACAAAGAGGTGCCATCATTCCGCAGTAAGAACTCCTTAATTTAACTAAACACAAAGATTTGTTTACATTCATAATAAAACATTATCATTATCATGCATTGGTCAACAAATACAAAATTGAACTTACTAAAACTTTTTGCTCTACATTGATGAAATACTAGCCACCCTTCTTGAATGTGACGCATCAATAATGGCACAGCTCGAAAACGTAGTATGAAGTGAGACATGTTTTTAATCTTAAAATAATATTATGAATAACATATACATTTTAAAAGTTAACACCATATAGCAGACCCTAATGCATAAAATTTTTATACATGTTTAGTTTCACAGTGACTTGTGATCATGCGTTTAATTCTCCTGCATACTTAAAATTACTCTTTTACATAACTGGTTCCTTATTTACATAAGGGGTAAGGTGTCATTATGTTCATTATATCTTTTAGGTTTATATGTACAACATTATGCCATAATTAAGAATAAAGATCTGTTCACATTCTGGTAGCAGAGGCTAGTTAAGAAGATTGCAACTGGAACAATCACGATGGCACAAAAGTATGGATTATGGATGGGGATTTTGATTTAAATTCAAAAGTGCATTGGGCATGTTCAGCCTTAACGAAAGAAGAATTGAATGAAGACGATGGTTTAAATAAACTTGTTAATAAATTAAAAGAACTTTACGGTATTACTGAAGATCAAACAATGTTCAATGCTTACGAAAAATTTGAAACCTTTCACCGTTCCAAGACAATGTTGGTTGGTGATTATGTAAATGAATTTGAACAGCTGAATCAAAAACTTAAGAGTTTCAAAATTGAGTTATCAGCTGCAGTTCCCGCATATCAACTTCTGAAAAACGCAGATTTACTGAAAGCTACACGTAAACTAACATGTGCTACGGTTCATTCCCTCACATGACTCTATGAAAAAACAGATAAAAGCTATTTATGATCAATATGCTGAAAGTGAAAGTAGTACAGACAGTAATGATATTGGTGTTGAGCAAGAAGTATTATATGGTCAAAAGTTTGACAGACGTCGTTTAAACAATTGGAACACTCATGGACGTGGCAAAGGTGGTAAATATTACAGTGCTAAAAGAAGCCAGTACAACCCTGATGGACATCCATTGCCATGTCACCATTCCAAATCTATAATGCATTTTATTAATGACTGTCCTGATAAGAATAAAGGAAGCAAAGGGCAGGATGAAGTACATGCGCAGTTTTTTGCAAAGGGTGTGGAACAATGCTTTGGAGCAAGTCGTGTCTGAGTCTTTGAATTGTGCTTTAGTAGACTCAGGATGTTCATCGACAGTTTGTGGTAAAAATTAGCTTGACTGTTAGATAGACACTTTGCCAGAAGCTGAAAGTAAGGGTAACAAGTCCTTTAAATTTGGGCCAGGTGGAAGCTTCCCCTCAGTTAAACAAGTTAATATCCCTGTTAATATGGCTGGAATCCAAGCCCATACTCTTACTGATGTTGTTGATTGTGAATACCGTTATTGTTATCAAAACAGAGTCTGAAAGCAGCTAATAGCCAACTTGATTTTGGTAATGATAAAGTCACTATGTTTGGAAGAGACATTCCTTTACAACACACGTCAAATGGCCATTACTGTATTCCTCTTACACCTAAGCAAGTTGCTGTTAACAAAACATCTTAGTGTGAAAATGCCACCAGAGTTATATTCACAGTCAATGATCTCACTGTAAAATCACCTGAAGAAAAATGCAAAATAGCTACAAAATTTCACAAGGTGGACTTGTTCTGCTACTGCATGGTGAAAGCAAAATTGCGCCACTTATTTAGAGATCTCACAAGTTAAAACGTGTAGTTAAAAGCGCCATGGGTACGGAAACCATGGCTCTCTTAGAAGGTGCAGAACATGCTATGTTGATCAGAGCCTTAATTAAAGAGATTTTTTCAGTTGATATACCAATTATCTGTATATCAAACAATAAATCGCTTGGGGAGGCAGTCAAAAATACCAACGTCATAGAAGATAAACCATTGTATATTGATATTTATGCACTTCATGAGATGGTCGAAAAAGGAGAAATCGGGGAACTCATTCTTACAAAATCAAGTGATCAGATTGCTGACTGCCTTACGAAAGGCACTGCTTCAGCTTTAAACCTGCTTCGTATACTATCCGGCAGAGAACAGTTGAAATACCCTTAAGTTTTGGTTAATTAGAACAAATAAACAGTATGCCATATGACACTTCCAAATGTTTGACAACATTGTCTTTCAAAACATTCTTACATTGTGTTCCTGCTTCTTGTAGTTTCTTTTGTTGAACATTTTGCTTTATTAAGAGAGAATGTAGTGGCAAGATTGTCATTATGTTTATTATATCTTTTAGGTTTAGATGTGCGGCTTTATGCCATAATTAGGAATAAAGATCTGTTTACATAACGTACATATTGTATGTCTAATTTTCCACAGGTAAATAACTTTTAGCTTAGATTTAGGGAAATATATCAATTGCATTATTAATACAAAACCTTTACTTTTCAAACTTACTCTTAACCATTACTTTTTACAATTAAGATATTAATTATTAAAAATGATAACTATTATGATATGGCTTGGTATCAAATTCTTGGAAAAAGTCAAATAAACCTAGTATAAAGGACAAAGCACAACTTAATTAAATATTTTTGTTCAAATTAGGTATTAAATACCTTTTGCAAAACATTTTTTTTTTATAACATTATATAGGAATATTAGGCTGGTATTTCAGGCTAAAAAAAGATCTAATGTTTAGATCAACTGAGAAATAAAGAATACTAACCATCCTGGTTATAATTTTGGTATTCTTATAAAAAAAATGTGTAGAATAAAAGCATATTAAACTTGCCAGATTATGTAACAGAAATTGGCAATTCGTAAGAATAAATTATATCTTCTCAAAACTCAAAATTCAGTATTCAAAAATTCGATTTGCAAAATTAAATTCCATTAAGTTATATAGGTGAAACAGATAATTTCAGCTGCCATTATATAGGTAATTTGGTTTTCATGACACGCCAGGTTATAGGTGCTATGAATTCTTATTAATTAACATAGTAAATCAATTGTGTCTTCATTTCTAAATTGGTAAATGGTGGTGGGAAGTGACTTTGTTACATCTTATTTAAAATTAATCTGTTAGGCCTGGATATAGCATATCACGCATATATCATATAATTAGCTAATTCAATTTATGAATGCTCATAAAATGACAACGCACTACCCTGAGTTTATGGAAAAACATTGAAAAGACATAGTTGGGCATAAAGAAAAAGTGTGGAAAATTTAGCAAAAAATATGTCTACCATATAATTAGCAATATGAGCGTCGAATTGTACTGAACGTACGTATAGTTATCCTGTATTGGCTAATAGCTATCTTTCTTTTCTTGCTTCAAATTTTATGTTTTAGAAAAAGGGAATTTCTGAAAACAAAATGTACAGACAATACTTTTCCATAAGAAAGTAACTGTTTAAATGAAGGACCACTATCAAAAAGTAAGGTGAAAGCGAGGGAAAACTGTCTTCGAATACAATGTCAAGAGGTATAGCTGTGTGTTGCAAAAAAAACCTGCTGTGAGTAAGTTAAAACATTTAATTTATAGGGAATAACCATAGTGGGAACTTTGTTGATATATTTGTACAGCTAAACTAGAAAACACCCACCTAAAACTACACAATATGACAGGTTTGTAGCTAGAGAACAAGGATTCTGCTAGCTACAAAAAATCCAGCCGCTATTTATAGAGTTGAATGGCATGTTTTCCCTTGATTCTTGATTGCTGCCATAAAAAATATGGACCTGTAATTGGTGTAAAAGTATCATGTGACATTTGCTGATCTAAAGAATGAAATAGGGATTTTAAAAAAATGCCAATACAGTGGTTTACGTGGCTTTAGTGTTTGCTAATTGGCTAAATTTTAAGTGCATTTTTTTGTAAGTTTTGTTTTTGGTTCAGGTTTCAACTGTAAAGGTTTGACCATAAAAAGTCTATATTTCACCCCCATCTGAATGGAGCATGGTACAATATACATACAGGAGCGACTTAAGAATATCCCCTGCAATAAGTAAGAATTCTTATAAAAGTAGCCTACACGACCTACGTGACTAATGCATGCTATGTATTAACCAAAGTAACCTACACGACCTATGTGACCTACGCTGGAGTTCTAATTTTATAACGACGATCAATTTATATAAAAGTAACCATTGTGACCTACACCCGGGTGCTATTTGTATAACGACAATCAAATTTATATAAAAGTAACCTATGCAACCTACGTGGTCTACACATTCTATTTCTATAACAAGGATTAAATCTCTTTATACCTACGCCCAAGTTTTATTTTGTCGCCGTTAGTCTTCGCCGTTAGTCTTTGCTACGAAGGCTCGGGTCAGGACTGTAGTAGGATTTTTTCACAAGCTGCAAAACTTTTAGCATAAATGCGAAAACATCATCATAAAAAAATGAATAATAAGTTATTATTACTATTATTGTGTTAGCCGCTCAATAAAAAGGCATGTTTAATGTATAGCAGAATTATATATCTATTTTTAAAATAAAAACAAAAAACAATCCATTAAACCTCTCGTAATTTTAGACTTTGCTTTAACTTAACGAGTGGAAAAGGGAGAATAAGATAGCAAATGTTATTGATTATTTACATTCTTTGTTATTTGCGTTACTTATATTACTTATTACTTACGTTATTTGTTACTTATGATCGAAATTGATCTAGGGGGTGTTTGTGTGATTGAGTACGTCAATTTACTTGGAGACTGTGCACAAAAAATATCATAAATTTTTTTTTTATATGTAGAACTAAAAACCGAATAACTATATAGTAAAATTTATTTTTTTACTGGTTATAAGGATTTATAATGGCAAAAACTTACATAATTTCCAAAATAATATAAATAGAGGAAGTGTCTGATATAATTTGCATAAACAGATCTTTGTCCTTACTTGCATATTGCCACATAAATTTTCCCGAAATGTGACGCAATTTTTCCTGACACTAAATTTTGGCGTTACTGCTATTGCTTGTTGCCAATGCCCCTCTATTTTGTTGGTATGATCACCAGACTCGTTTGCAAATTCAATTGAATGATTCACTTTTAAATGGTGATAGTCTAGTTCATTGAGAATGTCATAGGCTTTCCAGCAGTCACTGACAATTGTTGTTCCTGGTAAGACATATTTTTTAATGATGGGTATTGCGATCTCGCTTTTCCAGAGGAATCATAAAAATTTTTCATGATTTGGATTTTATCCCTCCGAAGACCCATTGTCCTTCTACTTTATAACTGAGATGGTACTTTTGCTTTCCAAATTTCGATTCGTCAATTTGCACTTTGACGCCTTTTCCACCAATTGGTTTTGATCGTTTTATCACGATCTTATTGCAAATTCCTCTCAAAAAGTTTGCTCAGTCCACAATAGTTAGTTGCCAATGATAAACCCATTTCTTGACAATGTTTACTTGTTCGGCTCCTGTTTACAAAAGAAGATCATGTTTTTATTTTAGAATTAGAGTATCAACAAAGTAAGGTCTGCAAAATTATAAAAAAATGCTTTTTTTAGCTAAAATTAGAAGAGATTGTCCATCCAAAAAAAATATTAGAGAGTTTGGTCTTTTAAAAAAGTGGTAAAATGAAAAAGACTGAATAAGTTAAAGTTTTTAAGATGTTCAAAATTAAAAGTTTTGAATCACAGTAATATTTCCATACCTGTGCTCCACCAGTCCGTCAGTTCAAATACTTCTTCTAAAGTCATGCTTCAACCTTCAAACCAAGAATTTCTTCGTATAGATACATTTTTCGTGTGATCTAGCAACGCCACTTAACCCCATGAATATGTTGATGACAACATGTATTTCATGTCACAATAACATACTGGACACTTTTTTTTTTTAAATAGGTACCTAAAATGAAATCAATATTTTTATTAAAAAGTGATATTAATAAGAAGTTAATATAAGTCAATATGATACAATTCATGCATATATGTATGGTACCTGAAATTAATGTACGATGACTTCGTAGCTTTATTGTAACTACTTGTGCCATATCCACATTAAGTGGAAACGTCTGATGTGGATCCAACTTTTTGTATTGTTTGGCTAGCATGCTCTCCTGTTCATTTCATTGTTTAGTAATTAGTAAGATTATTGAAATTATTTCAGTGTGAAATAGATTTCTACGTTCAATAAATGGATATAATCAACGTCATATAATAATGCCAATGTCTTGATCTGAGTTGCACCTGGAAAAAAAAGTAAAATATTGCTGTAAGGCTGCAAGACTGAGAAATTTATATTGTGGTTGTATGGGTACAGTACTAGAATCAGGACACCCAACATCGTGGATCACGTTTTGAGCGGGTCGCGCACAAGTTGTGATGCTGCAGCGATAGTAAAATTTTTAAGCATCGTGAAAGTCACGGATCCATCGCGTGATCGACTTTCACAATGCATCATGACTTTGGCATCTTTAAACATTATAATAATCACTTAATTAATGTCATGAGAGAATAACACCATTAAGTATAAATATTTTTTTGTTTTTTTTTTGTTTTTTAAAATCAAAAATATTTTGTCACCGTAAGCTTCTTTCTTGCTTAGACAACTCTAACTTAATTAGTTGTTCTACGGGTCCGACCGACACTAATTATCACAATCAAACAAACAAATAATAATATCAAGCAAAAAGTAAAAAAAAAAATGAAAACAAACAAATATTTTCTTATTCCATCTTGCAAAAAGAAGATTATTGTTGTAACACCCTCCTTCGTTATGATTATTATATATGTTTAAAATTACGCTTGATAAAATCTAATATTGCAAGACTTTTAGTCAATACTATTTAGTTAAAATAATATAAACAAAGTAGAATAAGCTTGTCGTAATGCCCTCCTTCATATGATTTTAAATATTTGCCACTAATCTATAGCCCGTATAAATATTTTGCACTTAAATACACACTAAGCTTTTTTATTAAAATAACTTATGTTTTTTTTCATTGGTGCTATTCACCATCCATTGCGACAATCACAAAGTTTTTAGTTAACATTTTTTCTATTGCGATGGTCACAATTAGATCCCGTTAGATGTTAGGTATCCTGATTCCAGTACTGTATACAGCAAGTTTGACACAATTCATTATAACGTAATGTAACTGGTGATGTGTTTTTTAGAAAATACAGATTAAAATGGTGTTTTTATATTGTCATAAATTTCATTCTTTGAGATAGATATATTGCTGCATACTTTGGTACTGTTTGGCTACATGGTTTACATGAATTACGGCTCTTGTCAATGTACAATGCATTGATGTTAAAGTAAGTAAAACATGCATCTGATACGTATATAACCTAACCCTTACCATGACGCTTGCTTGTGGTAATCTGTAGTTACATATTAATAGTTGATGCTTACCTAATATACATAGTGTCTCTTCTGTTTTCAGTCCCATAATTGAAGATGCAAGTTTCTCCACTAAAAACTTGCATAATATTTCAAGCTCGCTCACTCTTTTTCGTCATATTGTTTCATTATTTTCAGCAGATATTCCTGAATCTCGGAATTAACAAATGTGCTCTTCGTAATTTTGATAACTCTGTTAAGCCAGATGATGAAAGAGAGGATATTAATTTGTTATGTATACAAATCCAGACCGGCTTGATGCTAAGTAATTGATTGCAGTTAAAATTGAAGGTAACATGAATCCAATATTTGTTCCGGCAGACTTAGCGATGACATCAATAAACTGAGACACAAAGGTAGGTATATACTGTAAAAAATTTATTGTAGTTTATTTCATGCCCCATCAGTTCTTTATTTAGTTCTGCCCAAGTTTTATACAATTGTGATTTTATGATTGTTTTAATAGACATTTTAATTTTTTGTTTATACAGTGAAGAGGCTAGCTAGCTAGCTATTGTTACGTCTGTCAACTCTCGCTAAAACTATTGTAGAAATAAAAAACGTGATTGCAATGCATTGCTTTTATGCGCAAAGAAACCTTTGCATTGCAATTTTACATGTACGCGTTGGTTGCGTTGGTGTGTAGCTACATGCATTTTCTTTTTCTGGTTTGGATTGTAACTGTATAGTTATTATTTTTACCTGGTTTTTATTTTATTTTTTATTTTTGCTGACCTACACGTTGTCATGTAGGTTAATTTGATGGAAAATTAGAAGAGCAGGGGGTATTCTAAAGTCATGCCTACACACGTGACGTCGCATCCCAATCGCGTCCGCCAGGCAACAAATTTGCCAAATATTTGCTGCTAAAAATCAATTCGTCCACAAAATTATTATGCTAACGAATTACTGGATATATACTATATAAATTTCAGAAAAGCATCTCGATTACCTAACTGTTTGGGAGCAAAGCAAACATAATAAAAAAAAATCGCGTTCTCAACCAAACCGACCAACGTCTTCTCTGCCATTTTATTTTTGTGCAATATTGCAATGTCAGCAAAATTCTAACATAAATTCTAAATTCTAAAAATTGCGCCCCTAGTTCCCGTGCCCTATCCTAAAGCGGTGTGTCACGCACAGGGAGGGGGGAGGGTTGCTGGGGGGGGGGGGGGGTGCGTTTACATGATTTAAATCTGAATGTTTTACTTTTCGGATGAATTTTTGAATATAAAATCTTTAGGATACAAAAGCATCCAAAGCATTAAAAACTGTAAACAACCACCTAAACCACTTCGACCACAAAAAGAAAATTCGATTAAAACATTTATGTACGTAAAATACCAAGCATAAACAGTAAAAAATCAAAAGATTAAAATATGAGAGAAGCTTTTCGCAAAAACTATTTATATCATCAGTCTCTATGTAAAATCTTTATGTGTTTACGGACTTCTTAGTTTTGGTTATGACATTACCTTCGACACATTCCTTCGCAGAAATCCAAAAATAATTTTGTTTCAAATTCGTTATTTACAATTCGTAAACAGTCAATGGTGGCTTTTAGTATTCTTCACATGTTGCTATAACTCCAGACATAAGACAGAACAGCGATGATAAGCAGAGCATCCGCAGTTAAAACAGTCCACGGTATTCTATCGTTGAGCCAGACCTAAATTATGCCAGAGACTTAAGCTTTCACCCACTGCATCAACGTTTGTCGGTTATTAACTAGAATTATAGTCGGTACTCCAGTATAATATTGTCGAGAAAGATTTCCCATTTCTGCTTCCACATTTCCATTAACGAAAACTTCTCCAATTCATTAGGATTGCTATAACTAGAGAGAAGAAAAGTACTCGAATACGTAACATAATATTCAAGGACGTTGATCACAATTTAGTCAAACTTTAGTCCATTTGCTAATGGTGCTACTCAAAATACGTAAAAGATAATTGAATTTAAGTTTATTGGACAGAAGTACAAAACAGAACGAAGCCTTTTAATAACTACATATCTGACTTATTTAATACTATCAATAACGATTCCTATCAAATTTTGATCAATATCCTTCCCTTTCTGTAGTTTAAGTGTTGGACCATAGAGATATATTTCTATGGTTGGACAGAATCCCCAAAGTACTAATGCTGAGCGAGAGTTTCAAAGGAGGCACTTCTTAGAATATACTTTAGGTGTATGGTACGTTTAAAAAGATGTTTGATAAAAAAATTTTATGCTTGTAGGGCATTTTCTATCAGGGAAAACCATTTTAAGTATCAATTCAAATTTGATTTAAGATAGCGCTAGATAAATATGCTCTGGATAAAAAGCCGATCAAATGAATAGGCGTTGTGAGATATCAAATACCTGATAGAGTTTAAAGCCAACTTCTTTAAAACTGCTAGACCAGCATGTGCAGGTGTCATAGCCATAAACACTTGATACAAATCAAACGAGACTCCAGAAGCTTGCCAGATGGCTGGATCATCAGGACTAACTGTGATTGGCTGGTTATCACTAAGAAGATCAGCAGCTGGATGATCTCG
The DNA here is from genome assembly GCF_029227915.1 of Hydractinia symbiolongicarpus. Classification (NCBI taxonomy): domain Eukaryota; kingdom Metazoa; phylum Cnidaria; class Hydrozoa; order Anthoathecata; family Hydractiniidae; genus Hydractinia; species Hydractinia symbiolongicarpus. The sequence goes on along the minus strand of NC_079883.1, from coordinate 6,622,682 downwards.
TAAATCAGAAACCAGACCAAGTATCTTAATTAAAAATAATTGTCACTTTTATTCTGAAACAGCGTATCTTTTAATAAAAATAATAATATTATTTTATGAAAACCATTTTCTTTTTTTCCTTGTAGGACAGCTTTTAGTATATAAACTCCACCTACAGCTACACAGTGTGAATACATCCCGTTTTTGGTGGTTTTTACGATCCTAAGTCACTTTAGTTTATTATTCTTAACATTATTTGTACTTCTAGTCTCTTGAACAATATACAAAACAATATAATTACCATATACTTACATTTTGTCTAAACAATATCATGGTAGTTGATATTGTAAGGAATTTGGATTAATCAGGAAACCTTGGACCCCGAATTCCGTTGTTAAATATCGAGAAGTTGGCTTTGACCGAGTTTAACAATTGTAATACTTACTTGATTAGAAATCGGACAAAGTTCAATTGCAACCTTATTTTCTTTCGTATATTTTCGTAATGTTGGATGTTTCGTGATAGCGTATCCATGTCCAATACGAGATGTGTTTAATAAGATGGCGTCGAAGAGATTTTGATCAATAAATCTTCCTTCCCAATCTGTTTCACCTTGACATGAAGTATGTTTATCATACAAAAATGAGAAGCTCTTTCTTAAAAGGCTACTTTTTTTATCAGAATAAATAAAATCGGAAGTGAGACTGGCCGTTCTTATCTTTTAATTCTTTTTTTAGCTTAATTTTTCCCTTTCGCTCTTAAGGTAGCAGTAACCCTTTTAAAAATCTGAATTTTTTTTTTCACATAATTAGTTACAAAAAATTGTTTACAGACTATGTATTCATTTTTTTCTGATATAACACACTTGTCACGATTTTATGGCTAAAATACTATTATCTTTCACCAAAAATATTCAGCCTCAACAATTCCTCTTTAAAACAAAATTCATGAATAATTATAGTTTAAGTCTACGTGCTTGCAAAATTGTACAGAAAGAAATGACGTAATTATTAAAGAGAAACGTTAATAATAACAAAGATGGCGCATTATGTAGAAATTTAAGACGATCTTCATTATGCTACACTGCACGAGTTTTAACTTTTGATAGCATTTTCGTTTTACTTTAAAATTTTCAGATATGCTTGGTGAACCATGCAGCCATGATACGGTGTGCGATAATCTTTTTATTCGGAATATTTTTCTTTTAGCAGCGTTTGATGCAGCAGGGGACGCTAACAAAGAATCTTTTGAAAAAAACAAAAGGCTATTGTTAAAAAACTAAAAATGAACAAAAAAATTCAGCACACCGTTTTAACAGGGTTATCCCAAGGTTCATTTAAAAACAGAAGCTGATGAAAAATAACGAGATTGTAAAAATTTGGAGCTTGTAGAAGCCGATTTTTTTCTTGTTTATGATACATTTTTAAATAGAAATTTTTTCTGACTCAGCAATTTTAGTGTTAAAATCATTTTATTATGTATTGCCTATATTTTTAGGAAATAGTAAAAAAATGGTATAAATAAAACACTGAGTAAATAATTCAGCTATTTGGACAGCTAAAAAAAGGTTTCTGCCACCTTAATAGTAAGAGCTAACTTCAAATTCAGCTTCATTTTGGTCTTATTTTTTAAAGTTCATAAACAATGCCGCAATCGCACCAATATTAATATTATTTCCAAGTTATTATAGGTGAACATAAACGTCCACAAGTAAAATCTATTATCAGTGGGTGTTAGGAAAGAATTCGCATTCTGCATTTCTTTCATTTGATAGCAAATCATAGAGAAATTAAAGAGCGTGTTGTCCTTAGTAATAGCAATAATTTGAATCCACGCTATGTTTTTTTTTAAAAAAAGTCTTCATGAAAAAGCTTGTACATATGAGACAAAGGAACATCTCCAGCATTACAAAGAATGAATACTTACCAGCATGGAAAATGTAAGGCAGATGTTTTCCAAGATGTTTTGGTGTAAGAAGTTCATCAATATAATAAAACAATGATCTTCCAGTGTCCTCTTGTCCTACTAGATCAAATCCTATCAAGTGATTTGGATATCGCTCAACCATATCAATCGCATCCAAAACTTTTTGTTTCATTGTTTCTTTTGGTAGAAAGCGACGCACAGAGTAAATATATTTAGCTGCGAAGAAATGATCTGAATGTTCAGATATAAATTTGTTTGCAACTTTAATGTATGTTTCCAACGTTTCTCTACCGCCTTTAGTGGTTGTACCATTTAAAAAGTAGAGTGGTGGTAACATTGCACGAACTTCTACAAACTGTACGTTATCTTCTACCAGTTCTTGCATTCCACTGTAAAAATAATCTTTGAATATTTCTTCATATCTATAAGATGATAGTATATAATGTCGGGTATACTTTTAAGGTCTATAGATTGTACCTTGGCAGTACTAATTTTCACGGGTATTTATTTTTTGCGAGTCAAAAAAAGTTGTACTTCGTGGGTATTAATTTTCGCGAATCGAAGAAATTTTGAGTTTTGTGGGTAGTAATTTTCACGAATTGTTCGTATTTCGAATTTTCGCGGGAATTAATTTTCGCGGAAGTAGACTTTAAGTAAAACAATATAATTTATTAACTTTGCATTCCACGAAGAACCTTCCGAAATGGGAAATTGAAGCAATTAAAACACATGTTCTAACAAAATTGCCACTTTCTTACTAATCATAAGCCATGGTCGAATGCATCAAATGCATTTCCATCATCATCTGATTCTGGTGCTGAGTAATTATCAGAGTCACCGTCAGAATCCCATTCTGAGTCGGAGTCATCTTCACTTTCCTGGATTTGCAAAAACAATCAAGCTCTTCTGGAAAGGGAGTCGATAAACTCATGTTTTCACGTAACTGGAGAGATTCAATCAGAGGGCATATATCTGCAAATGGCTCCAATGGCTTTAACCAAGTTTGATAGCTTTTTTTCAACCATTGGCAACAGTTTCATTCCCTTCATCGGTGGACATATGATTATATAATGCAACGAGCCATTTCGCGTACAGTGGTTTGAGAACTGAAGGACGATAGTCCTAGAGGTATTTGTCTTGAAAACCATGCAGTAAACGTTCTCTTCATGAAGTCTTTCGCGAACTTGTTCACAGTTAAATCCAGTGTTTGAAACACATGTGTCATGTTCGGTGGTATCTTCGTTGACAAAATGTTGCTATCTTTCTGCACATCTGGAAACTTATCAGTTGTTTGTTCTCGAAAGACGTCATATGTAAGCAAAGCTGGTTGTGTTTCAAGCCCCAACCTTTCCCGTTCAGTATTTACGTACAGCAGAATGATCTTCTTAAGAAACTTCAAAGACTCCGTCTCGTTGCTATAATGCTTCAAATTAGTGCTCAAAGAGAATCCATTCGGAAACTGAAATTTCGGGAGACTCTAGCTCGTCTTTCCCTTGTATATCAGCTGCATTGGGAGAAATTCATTTTCCATGGTGATAGAAAAGGTGGCAGTGATGGATCTTCCATCATTTCACAAACGTTCGAACGTCCCTATTGTTTACTGTGTCACATTCATTCGAAAAATGAATGGGACTCTTGATATTCTAGAAAGAAAAAAATGTTCGAAATATGACTTCAATTAGAACTCATAAGCAAAGTAAAACTCCGACAGGATTAAAAACGTGTCTCGGAAACAACATTTATCTCTTGCGATTTCAGAAATATGACGCATTATCGACGTAGCCCTCTTATTCAAGGTCGACTCAAGGTTCCTTGCCTTGTCACCGTCACAATGCCCAGCAGCAGCATAACGAACCATTCATTGATTGCCCGGTATGAACAGTTGTTAGAGGAACTCTATCTCTAACCAAAAGATGAAGAGATAATGGGGACGTTCTTATCCGTCATTCAAGAGAACGATTTCGTGGGAATCAGCAAATGTACGCCGTGTGTGGCTTCGTCAAGCATAAAAAGTAAAAAGAAGGCAGAAGTTCGGTCAAGAGACATTCGAGATATGTTTGGGGAGAAAAACAAACGATGTGATAAAGTTGTAGTCGATTAGGTTTTGGGAATATATGCGTGGTATTTTTAAGTTGTCTTGTTTATCATCTCTACCTGATAAAATTAGCTTTTTTCGCGGGTATTAATTTTCGCAATATTCAATTGAAAAAGGAATTTGCGGGTATTAATTTTCGCGAAATTAACATCGCGAAATATTTCGCAGGCATTTAATTTCGCGAAAATGGTCAAAAAAAAAATGCGAAATTCGCGAAAAAATGTACCCGCGAAAATTAGTACTCCTAAGATAACAGGTTATCTCAAAGAATATATTTAAAAACTGCATATAAGGGAAAGACGAACTCACGTCATTAAACCAGAAAACGTCAAAAACAAAGTTTCAAATTTATTCCACAGATCGTTTTGGTTTCTTATATCATTTTTTTGAAAAGTTAAAAATGATAAAAGCATTGCGTCAAAGTCTTCTGAACTTGTGTAATTCATACGAGCCTCTGCAACCAATATCCACTGGCAATTATCGCCGGGGCTATCTTCAGGCTTTGTGTTGGATATTTTGAATTTTAAAATTTTTAAAATGTTATTGTAACACATGAAACAGATGTCATTATAAGTCCACTTCTTGATCACATTCTCATAACTTGCCATTGACATATCATGGATATGATGCACTGCTCCTTTGAAAACAAGAAAGACGATAAAAAATTATTTATACATATTTTGTCGGATAAAAACATCTGTCATGTTCTAAGCGCAAGGAAAGATAATCATAAAGCTACAATCATAACTATGTTGAGAGAAGACAGCTAATTTCAAAGTTCACCAACGCAAGCATAAGCTATTTCTATATGGTCATGTTCACAGAAACTTAGGACAGTAGGCTTAAGACAGCAGATTGAGAATCTTATGTTTATTTGGTTAAATTTAAAATCTTGAAATGTACTAATTGTTAGCATGGCAATTTGTCACGTATTTCGTGCCGTGGTTTATTTCGTTGTGCAGTTGTGTTATAAATGCAACCAGCAAATTTTAAACGCTGTCTCTCTGGTTTACGTGTGTGCAAAAGTCATGACTTTGCAGTCTGACTACTGCAGATCATTAACCGTTTAACGCTTTTACCAAAAAAAAGAAACAAATGCCTTTCTATCAATGTTTCTGACCGAGATTGTTACTATAGTAACTAAGCAAATACATATTTCTGCTAAACCACTACAAAGCGAGCTGATAATGTAGAAAAAAATCACTTTACCTTTTGGCATCTTCCTTATAAATCTGTATACATCACTTTGTTTAATTTTCTCACGGGCAAGTACGAAATTAGCTTCTTGTAAACTTCTACCAGTTGAAAACGCCAAATCAAGTTCCCTCTTTTTTAAGGCGACAAGCAATGCGTTCACTTTTAGTTCTTTTTCGGATAACTTGATGTCAAATCCGATCTGTGTTTCACTGTCTTCTTGAAAAAGTTCTGATCGTCTTCTTAAATAATCTCTATCCATCACATATGAACTGACTTCGTATGACATTAACAAGACAATCAGTAGAATATTCATGATTGATCACTCTGTCATTACGAATTCAACGAAATCTAAAAGAAAGCCACTAGTTGTAGTGGAAATTTCAAAAATTTGTTTTCTTTCTTATTTCGTATTTTCTTGTTACAATTTCAAGTCCCTATCACATCGATGACGTCACCCGGCTGCGTTAGTACCAAATATTAAAAAGGGAAAAATATTGTCAAGATAAACACAACCAATGAATATGTTTGATATATATTTCGATCTTCTAGAGTTCATATCAGTTATTACTCAACATATTCCTTTCTGTGGAACCAGTTGTTATGACGTTGGTGACAAACCTTGAAAAAAGCAAATTCGTGCTTGTCCACTTCTGTTGAATCAAAACAACAAATATTTTATGCCAAATAGTTCGTTTCTAAACAATTAATCAATTTATTATAAACAATGGGTTCCTAATCGGCGTTGGTAATAAAAGTATTATAAAAAGAAATGACTATTTGGTTTAAAAGCATGCTTAATCTGGAAAAATAGTCCCTTGTAGTTCATTGTGCATTTTATGTAATATTTTTCAGTTTATGATATCCATCCTTAACGAAAATACGTCTTTTTAAGTTCGCTAAACCTACAGCATGAATTTGCTATTTTTTTGTTTGTTGTCTAATATCGATAATAAGGTAGCTACGTTTTGGGAAGGAAGAAACATTTAGGGTGTTGTCTAGTTTGTTTACACTTTCTTAATATTTGTATGGCTTCATAAAGTATTTTTTAAACAATTTCTTGTCAAGAGGTGGAGTGAATTTCAATTTTATGAACTTTTTTGGAAATTTTTTAATACTTCTATGAACGGGTCATTGTTTCCAGTCTCAAACGGGAAAATATTACCAATTGACGTAGAATTTTGTTGCGGAAGATAGTGAATATGAAATTATGAAACAATTTCAACAGGAAAAAAAACTTGAGGAAGTTTTACAGTATAATGGACCATTCATTTTGGTTAATTTCTGACGTAGCATTGTGTTCATATTACACGTAGGTAATCTCAATGAATCAAATATTTAGAACGGGTAAGAAAAATCTTTAGGCTTAATGGACCTGTTTCCAAATCGAATACCAAAAATTGGTTTTACATAAAAAAGTAATTTGACTCAGAGATGACGTCATTGAATAGATGTTTCCTTCAGCTGACCTTGTCGTGCCGCGCGGCTTGGTCCGACTATATAAAGCCATATTGTCCATTTTTTAGCTTCTTCTCGACAGGGGCAAACGACATCACTTGGCTGGAGGCATCGAAAATTTACTTTGGAACACGTGTAGGGGCGATTAACCAACGTTTAAAGTGCACCAATCTCCGCATTACGAAACAATTCACCCCACCACCCATAACGGTCTGAAATATCGTGAAATTGGGGCGTGCTGATGTCAGCATAAATGAGCACCCTTTAAGATTTTGAACCTACATAAATACGCTGTGAACATAAGATTAACATACGCCTTACTTAAATAAAAACGACGTTCTTAATTGCTAACGGTTGCGTCTTTGAAATTCCACCCTTTTTCCCGATAGCTATATTATCTCCGCGGTTGTATAGATACATACCAGGCCACAACCATCCCTGGATTTTTTGCTTTGTTAGATTTAGCAAGGAACGAGGCTTACTTTTATAACAAGAAGAAATATATTTTTAATTTATTTATTGTACAATATTTTATCATAAAATGTTCGCGTTCTACAAATTCCCACATCTAGCAATATATAAATATGTACACATTGTGACTACATTCATTAAAAAAAAATTACTTCGTTACCAGACTGTTTATAACAAAAGACAGTTACATATCTCGTCGTTAAATACAAAACATGGGTAGTGTCAAATGTTTAAGTCAAGAGAATGAGAGCAGTAATTTTCATGCTATACATTCATATTCAGGATGTTCACCTAACAGTCATCTCCTTATTTTCGTGACATTCCTCATATTTTTTGTTAAGATTGACGCCACACGTTTTATTGGCTGATTTGTGAGAGATAATTCTGCCGAATAAAACATACCTGAAGCCAAATGGAAGCACGTTTTGTTGTTTATATAAATTTATTTCAATTTGTTTTTATTAAAAAAAATAACCTTTTCTTAGTCGCGGAAAGGACAAAATAAATTCCCGCAAACTAACTGAATTCGATTAATTCATAAAAAAAACCGTCTTGCGCATATTTCTGACAGTACGTTGGATGGATAGAAAGCGCGATAAAAAATGCTATCCGTATACCAACCGTCATCAACCCAAAGTGACGTAAAGTCGTCGAGGTTAAGAAAAGTGGGTCGATAAACATTTCAGACGAAAAAATCTGTGACTATGGTTTAAGGTTATTGTGTAGAAAGTGATTCTTTCGCATGTAAGCTTTTCACTTGCGCTGTGTTGCACTCTTTTAGGTTGCACTGTGAGAAAACAGATGTGATACGTCATAGTCGGTACTCCAGTATAATATCGTCGAGAAAGACTTCCCATCTTCGCTTCCACATTTCCATTAACAAAAACTTCTCCGATTCATTAACACTGCTATAGCTGAAGAAGAGAAAAAAATGCGAATGTTAAATGCGAAAGAGAGATGAAATCACTTATTAACAATACTTTCTTCGTGTACGCAAGGCATGAATTCTATGTAGGATAGAACAACCTATAAATCATTCATAACATCCACAAGAGTTTTCGCTAAAAAAATAAGAAATTACCTGATAGAATTTAAAGCCAACTTCTTTAAAACTTGTAGACCAGCATGTGCAGGTGTCATAGCCATAAACACTTGATATAAATCAAACGAGACTCCAGAAGCTTGCCAGATTGCTGGATCATCGGGACTAACTGTGATTGGCTGGTTATCACTAAGAAGATCAGCAGCTGGATGATCTCGTAAATCAGAAACTAGACCAAGTATCTGATAAAAAACAAAAATAAAAACATTGGATTTGTCTTTCAAAAATATGGTTAAGATATAGAGCCTAGATTCTATAGTCTTCTTATGTCTTGATGTGCTTTCTAAAATAATTATGAACAAGAAAAACGAGCATTCTGGTATTACTGAAAAGATCTACTAGCCACGGTGCACATAAAAACGACTTTATTTTAAATGAAAATCCCTTACTATTTTAAGATTTTAAATTCTCATGTTGGTAAACCGGTACTATTATTGGTACTATTGGTATTGTTGGTACTATTATTAGAAGAAAGGGCCAAATACCTAGTCTTTGCTGATGTCAATACGCCCAATTTTACGAGTTTCCGGACCTCAAAGAACCGTGTTGTTTATTGTTCCACAATGTAGAGATTGCCAGAAACAGAGACTACCGCATTTTTAAACATTGTTTACCTGATCTACAATTTTTAAATATTGGTCAGGTGATTAGTAATTTCAAGCAGTGGCCAAACGAGAATTTTCTACAAATATTACGTCCGTGGTTGTGATAATACTTACTTGATTAGAAATCGGACAAAGTTCAATTGCAACCTTTTTTTCTTTCGTATATTTTCGTAATATTGGATGTTTCGTGATAGCGTATCCATGTCCAATACGAGATGTGTTTAATAAAATGGCGTCGAAGAGATTTTGATCTATAGATCTTCCTTCCCAATCTGTTTCACCTGAAGAAATGTGCAGAACTCATGCTAAGAAATGCCTTTCTCAAAGATTTACTATTGAGTTCTTTATATCCCTTATATTATCAAGTTAAAACTCCTAGTATCACATTTTTGTGAGTCCTAATCTTACCAGCATGGAAGATATATGGCAGATGTTTTCCAAGATGTTTTGGTATGAGAAGTTCATCAATATAATAAAACAATGATCTTCCAGTGTCCTCTTGTCCTACTAGATCAAATCCTATCAAGTGATTTGGATATCGCTCAACCATATCAATCGCATCCAAAACTTTTTGTTTCATTGTTTCTTTTGGTAGAAAGCGACGCACAGAGTAAATATATTTAGCTGCGAAGAAATGATCTGAATGTTCAGATATAAATTTGTTTGCAACTTTAATGTATGTTTCCAACGTTTCTCTACCGCCTTTAGTGGTTGTACCATTTAAAAAGTAGAGTGGTGGTAACATTGCACGAACTTCTACAAACTGTACGTTATCTTCTACCAGTTCTTGCATTCCACTGTAAAAATAATCTTTGAATATTTCTTCATATCTATAAGATGATAGTATATAATGTCGGGTATACTTTTAAGGTCTATAGATTGTACCTTGGCAGTACTAATTTTCACGGGTATTTATTTTTTGCGAGTCAAAAAAAGTTGTACTTCGTGGGTATTAATTTTCGCGAATCGAAGAAATTTTGAGTTTTGTGGGTAGTAATTTTCACGAATTGTTCGTATTTCGAATTTTCGCGGGAATTAATTTTCGCGGAAGTAGACTTTAAGTAAAACAATATAATTTATTAACTTTGCATTCCACGAAGAACCTTCCGAAATGGGAAATTGAAGCAATTAAAACACATGTTCTAACAAAATTGCCACTTTCTTACTAATCATAAGCCATGGTCGAATGCATCAAATGCATTTCCATCATCATCTGATTCTGGTGCTGAGTAATTATCAGAGTCACCGTCAGAATCCCATTCTGAGTCGGAGTCATCTTCACTTTCCTGGATTTGCAAAAACAATCAAGCTCTTCTGGAAAGGGAGTCGATAAACTCATGTTTTCACGTAACTGGAGAGATTCAATCAGAGGGCATATATCTGCAAATGGCTCCAATGGCTTTAACCAAGTTTGATAGCTTTTTTTCAACCATTGGCAACAGTTTCATTCCCTTCATCGGTGGACATATGATTATATAATGCAACGAGCCATTTCGCGTACAGTGGTTTGAGAACTGAAGGACGATAGTCCTAGAGGTATTTGTCTTGAAAACCATGCAGTAAACGTTCTCTTCATGAAGTCTTTCGCGAACTTGTTCACAGTTAAATCCAGTGTTTGAAACACATGTGTCATGTTCGGTGGTATCTTCGTTGACAAAATGTTGCTATCTTTCTGCACATCTGGAAACTTATCAGTTGTTTGTTCTCGAAAGACGTCATATGTAAGCAAAGCTGGTTGTGTTTCAAGCCCCAACCTTTCCCATTCAGTATTTACGTACAGCAGAATGATCTTCTTAAGAAACTTCAAAGACTCCGTCTCGTTGCTATAATGCTTCAAATTAGTGCTCAAAGAGAATCCATTCGGAAACTGAAATTTCGGGAGACTCTAGCTCGTCTTTCCCTTGTATATCAGCTGCATTGGGAGAAATTCATTTTCCATGGTGATAGAAAAGGTGGCAGTGATGGATCTTCCATCATTTCACAAACGTTCGAACGTCCCTATTGTTTACTGTGTCACATTCATTCGAAAAATGAATGGGACTCTTGATATTCTAGAAAGAAAAAAATGTTCGAAATATGACTTCAATTAGAACTCATAAGCAAAGTAAAACTCCGACAGGATTAAAAACGTGTCTCGGAAACAACATTTATCTCTTGCGATTTCAGAAATATGACGCATTATCGACGTAGCCCTCTTATTCAAGGTCGACTCAAGGTTCCTTGCCTTGTCACCGTCACAATGCCCAGCAGCAGCATAACGAACCATTCATTGATTGCCCGGTATGAACAGTTGTTAGAGGAACTCTATCTCTAACCAAAAGATGAAGAGATAATGGGGACGTTCTTATCCGTCATTCAAGAGAACGATTTCGTGGGAATCAGCAAATGTACGCCGTGTGTGGCTTCGTCAAGCATAAAAAGTAAAAAGAAGGCAGAAGTTCGGTCAAGAGACATTCGAGATATGTTTGGGGAGAAAAACAAACGATGTGATAAAGTTGTAGTCGATTAGGTTTTGGGAATATATGCGTGGTATTTTTAAGTTGTCTTGTTTATCATCTCTACCTGATAAAATTAGCTTTTTTCGCGGGTATTAATTTTCGCAATATTCAATTGAAAAAGGAATTTGCGGGTATTAATTTTCGCGAAATTAACATCGCGAAATATTTCGCAGGCATTTAATTTCGCGAAAATGGTCAAAAAAAAAATGCGAAATTCGCGAAAAAATGTACCCGCGAAAATTAGTACTCCTAAGATAACAGGTTATCTCAAAGAATATATTTAAAAACTGCATATAAGGGAAAGACGAACTCACGTCATTAAACCAGAAAACGTCAAAAACAAAGTTTCAAATTTATTCCACAGATCGTTTTGGTTTCTTATATCATTTTTTTGAAAAGTTAAAAATGATAAAAGCATTGCGTCAAAGTCTTCTGAACTTGTGTAATTCATACGAGCCTCTGCAACCAATATCCACTGGCAATTATCGCCGGGGCTATCTTCAGGCTTTGTGTTGGATATTTTGAATTTTAAAATTTTTAAAATGTTATTGTAACACATGAAACAGATGTCATTATAAGTCCACTTCTTGATCACATTCTCATAACTTGCCATTGACATATCATGGATATGATGCACTGCTCCTTTGAAAACAAGAAAGACGATAAAAAATTATTTATACATATTTTGTCGGATAAAAACATCTGTCATGTTCTAAGCGCAAGGAAAGATAATCATAAAGCTACAATCATAACTATGTTGAGAGAAGACAGCTAATTTCAAAGTTCACCAACGCAAGCATAAGCTATTTCTATATGGTCATGTTCACAGAAACTTAGGACAGTAGGCTTAAGACAGCAGATTGAGAATCTTATGTTTATTTGGTTAAATTTAAAATCTTGAAATGTACTAATTGTTAGCATGGCAATTTGTCACGTATTTCGTACCGTGGTTTATTTCGTTGTGCAGTTGTGTTATAAATGCAACCAGCAAATTTTAAACGCTGTCTCTCTGGTTTACGTGTGTGCAAAAGTCATGACTTTGCAGTCTACTACTGCAGAGCATCAACCGTTTAACCAAAAAAAGAAACAAATGCCTTTCTATCAATATTTCTGACCGAAATTGTTACTATAGTAACTAAGCAAATACATATTTCTTCTAAGCCACTACAAAGCGAGCTGAAATTTAAAAAAAAAAATTATTTTACCTTTTGGCATCTTCCTTATAAATCTGTATACATCACTTTGTTTAATTTTCTCACGGGCAAGTACGAAATTAGCTTCTTGTAAACTTCTACCAGTTGAAAACGCCAAATCAAGTTCCTTCTTTTTTAAGTCGACAAACAACGCGTTCACTTTTAGTTCTTTTTCGGATAACTTGATGTGAAACCCGATCTGTGTTTGACTGTCTTCTTGAAAAAGTTCTGATCGTCTTCTTAAATAATCTCTATCCATCACATATAAACTGACTTCGTATGACATTAACAAGACAATCAGTAGAATATTCATGATTGATCACTCTGTCATTACGAATTCAACGAAATCTAAAAGAAAGCCACTAGTTGTAGTGGAAATTTCAAAAATTTGTTTTCTTTTTTTTTTCGTATTTTCTTGTTACAATTTCAAGTCCCTACCACATCGATGACGTCACTCGGCTGCGTTAGTACCAAATATTAAAAAGGGAAAAATATTGTCAAGATAAACACAAGCAATGAATATGTTCGATATATATTTCGATCTTCTAGAGTTCATATCAGTTATTACTAAACATATTCCTTTCTGTGGAACCAGTTGTTATGACGTTGGTGACAAACCTTGAAAAAGACAATAGTTAAAAGCAAATTCGTGCTTGTCCAAAACAACAGAAATTTTATGCCAAATAGTTTGTTTCTAAACAATTAATCAATTTAATATAAACAGTGGGTTCCTAATCGGCGTTAGTTATAAAAGTATTATAAAAAGAAATGACTGTTTGGTTTAATAGCATGCTTAATCTGGAAAAATAGTCCCTTGTAGTTCATTGTGCATTTTATGTAATATTTTTCAATTTATAATATCTATCCTTAACGAAATTACGTCTTTTTAAGTTCGCTAAACCTACAGCATGAATTTGCTATTTTTTTGTTTGTTGTCTAATATCGATAATAAGGTAGCTACGTTTTGGGAACGAAGAAACATTTAGGGTGTTGTCTAGTTTGTTTACACTTTCTTAATATTTGTATGGCTTCATAAAGTATTTTTTAAACAATTTCTTGTCAGGAGGTGGGGTGAATTTCAATTTTATGAACTTTTTTGGAAATTTTTTAATACTTATATGAACGAGTCATTGTTTCCAGTCTCAAACGGGAAAATATTACCAATTGACGTAGAATTTTGTTGCGGAAGATAGTAAATATGAAATTATGAAACAATTTCAACAGGAAAAAAAACTTGAGGAAGTGTTACAGTAGTATAATGGACCATTCATTTTGGTTAATTTCTGACGTAGCATTGTGTTCATATTACACGTAGGTAATCTCAATGAATCAAATATTTAGAACGGGTATGAAAAATCTTTAGGCTTAATGGACCTGTTTCCAAATCGAATACCAAAAATTGGTTTTACATAAAAAAGTAATTTGACTCAGAGATGACGTCATTGAATAGATGTTTTCTTCAGCTGACCTTGTCGTGCCGCGCGGCTTAATCCGACTATATAAAGCCATATTGTCCATTTTTTAGCTTCTTCTCGACATTGGCAAACGACATCACTTGGCTGCAGGCATCGAAAATTTACTTTGGAACACGTGTAGGGGCGATTAACCAACATCTAAAGTGCACCAATCTCCGCATTACGAAACAATTCACCCCACCACCCATAACGGTCTGAAATATCGTGAAATTGGGGCGTGCTGATGTCAGCATAAATGAGCACCCTTTCAGATTTTGAAACTACATAAATACGCTGTGAACATAAGATTAACATACGCCTTACTTAAATAAAAACGACGTTCTTAATTTCTAACGGTTGCGTCTTTGAAATTCCACCCTTTTTCCCGATAGCTATATTATCTCCGTGGTTGTATAGATACATACCAGGCCACAACCATCCCTGGATTTTTTGCTTTGTTAGATTTAGCAAGGAACAAGGCTTACTTTTATAACAAGAAGAAATATATTTTTAATTTATTTATTGTACAATATTTCATCATAAAATTTTCGCGTTCTACAAATTCCCACATCTAGCAATATATAAATATGTACACATTGTGACTACATTCATTAAAAAAAAAATTACTTCGTTACCAGACTGTTTATAACAAAAGACAGTTACATATCTCGTCGTTAAATACAAAACATGGGTAGTGTCAAATGTTTTAGTCAAGAGAATGAGAGCAGTAATTTTCATGCTATACATTCATATTCAGGATGTTCACCTAAATGTCATCTCCTTATTTTCGTGACATTCCTCATATTTTTTGTTAAGATTGACGCCACACGTTTTATTGGCTGATTTGTGAGAGATAATTCTGCCGAATAAAACATACCTGAAGCCAAATGGAAGCACTTTTTGTTCCAAAGTTTATATAAATTTATTTTAATTTGTTTTTATTAAAAAAAATAACCTTTTCTTAGTCGCGGAAAGGACAAAATAAATTCCCGCAAACTAACTGAATTCGATTAATTCATAAAAAAAACCGTCTTGCGCATATTTCTGAAAGTACGTTGGATTGATAGAAAGCGCGATAAAAAATGCTATCCGTATACCAACCGTCATCAACCCGAAGTGACGTAGAGTGGTCAAGGTGAAGAAAAGTGGGTCGATAAACATATCAGACGAAATAATCTGTGACTATGGTTTAAGGTTATTGTGTAAAAGATGATTCTTTTGCATGTAAGCTTTTCACTTGCGCTGTGTTGCACTCTTTTAGGTTGCACTGTGAGAAAACAGATGTGATACGTCATAGTCGGTACTCCAGTATAATATCGTCGAGAAAGACTTCCCATCTTCGCTTCCACATTTCCATTAACAAATACTTCTCCGATTCATTAACACTGCTATAGCTGAAGAAGAGAAAAAAATGCGAATGTTAAATGCGAAAGAGAGATGAAAACACTTATTAACAATACTTTCTTCGTGTACGCAAGGCATGAATTCTATGTAGGATAGAACAACCTATAAATCATTCATAACATCCACAAGCGTTTTCGCTAAAAAAATATAAGAAATTACCTGATAGAATTCAAAGCCAACTTCTTTAAAACTTGTAGACCAGCATGTGCAGGTGTCATAGCCATAAACACTTGATATAAATCAAACGAGACTCCAGAAGCTTGCCAGATGGCTGGATCATCGGGACTAACTGTGATTGGCTGGTTATCACTAAGAAGATCAGCAGCTGGATGATCTCGTAAATCAGAAACTAGACCAAGTATCTGATAAAAAACAAAAATAAAAACATTGGATTTGTCTTTCAAAAATATGGTTAAGATATAGAGCCTAGATTCTATAGTCTTCTTATGTCTTGCTACTTAATGTGCTTTCTAAAATAATTATGAACAAGAAAATCGAGCATTCTGGTATTACTGAAAAGATCAACTAGCCACGGTGCACATAAAAACGACTTTATTTCAAATGAAAATCCCTTACTATTTTGAAATTTTAAATTCTCATGTTGGTAAACCGGTACTATTATTAGAAGAAAGGGCCAAATACCTAGTCTTTGCTGATGTCAATACGCCCAATTTTACGAGTTTCCGGACCTCAACGAACCGTGTTGTTTATTGTTCCACAATGTAGAGATTGCCAGAAACTGAGACTACCGCATTTTTAAACATTGTTTACCTGATCTACAATTTTTAAATATTGGCCAGGTGATTAGTAATTTCAAGCAGTGGCCAAACGAGAATTTTCTACAATATTACGTCCGTGGTTGTGATAATACTTACTTGATTAGAAATCGGACAAAGTTCAATTGCAACCTTTTTTTCTTTCGTATATTTTCGTAATATTGGATGTTTCGTGATAGCGTATCCATGTCCAATACGAGATGTGTTTAATAAAATGGCATCGAAGAGATTTTGGTCAATAGATCTTCCTTCCCAATCTGTTTCACCTGAAGAAATGTGCATAACACATGCTAAGAAATTCCTTTCTCAAAGATTTACTATTGAGTTCTTTATATCCCTTACATGATCAAGTTAAAACTCCTAGTATCAAATTTTTGTGAGTCCTAATCTTACCAGCATGGAAGATGTATGGCAGATGTTTTCCAAGATGTTTTGGTATGAGAAGTTCATCAATATAATAAAACAATGATCTTCCAGTGTCCTCTTGTCCTACTAGATCAAATCCTATCAAGTGATTCGGATATCGCTCAACCATATCAATCGCATCCAAAACATTTTGTTTGATTGTTTCTTTTGGTAGAAAGCGACGCACAGAGTAAATATATTTAGCTGCAAAGAAATGATCTGAATGTTCAGATATAAATTCGTTTGCAACCTTAATGTATGTTTCTAAGGTTTCTTCACCGCCTTTAGTGGTTGTACCATTTAAAAAGTAGAGTGGTGGTAACAATGCACGAACTTCTACAAACTGTACATTATCTTCTACCAGTTCTTGCAATCCACTGAAAAAATAATCTTTGAATATTTCTTCATATCTATAAGATGATAGTATATAATATATAATTAGAAGTTATTAAGATTCATTTTCGCGCTATCTTAAATTGATTATTTTCACGCACTGTTTCTCATTCACTAGCAACCACAACGCATAAGTTGGGGAGAATCCATCATTATTCGCGCAATTTTGCGCATTGGGCTACTGTCCTGCGCAAAAATAAAATTTACAGGCAACTATTTTTCAGTAAAAAACGTTGCAACATAACAAACTTTCTTGAAAAACTCACGTCACTAAACCTGAAATTGTCGAGAAAACATTTTGAAATTTTTTCCACAGATCATCTTGGTTTTTTAATTTTAAAATATCATTTTTTTGAAAAGTTAAAAATGATAAAAGCATTGCATCAAACTCTTTCGAACTGGTGTAATTAGTACGAGCCTCTGCAGCCAGCATCCACTGGCAGGTATCATTAGGTATATCATTAGGTTTAATGTTGGATATTTTGAATTTTAAGATGTCCAAGGTCTGATTGTAACACACGAAACAGATGTCGTTGTAAGTCCACTTTTTGATCATAGCTGCATAACTTGACATTGACATTCCATGGATATGATGGACTGCACCTATGGAAGTTCGATTATACATTCATTTGTAGAAAACAATATATGAGGATAGAAGAAGCCGTATCGCAGATACTTAGGTAAAACAATTTTCAAAATTAAATAACGCAAAATTTCTATTTTTTTCTCATTTTAAATTCGATCTCATAGTAAATGCAAACAGAACCCAATTGAGATATTTAATTGTGTTGAAAAATACGTTCTACTAGCGCTTTTTCACCTAAATTCACTTAAATTTTCCGTTCTTTTTAATTTTGCCGTTCTGTTATTTCATTATTTTTTGTAGTTTCAACTTTTTATTATTATCCTTTTTCTTATTATTGAAATTGTTTACCAAGGATAGCCTCTTCAGTTCCTATTGGTACTGCTGTCAATGATCCTTCGAAGTCCTTCGAAGGTGGTCCTAGTGCATTTAAAGCTCCTATTTGAGGAACGGAAGTCGTGCAAGCACAACAATCGCTCAAGTAGAGAACCGCCAAAGAAATCAATCATATTCTCATGCTAAACGCTAAGCAAAAACGATAGATTCACACTTTCTTAGTCTCTGGAATGACTCGGTCAGGGATTGAATCCAAGACCTCCCGCACTGGACCGTCTACCACTAGGCTACCAGTCGGTTTGTTTACATTTATTTTTGCACGTTTTTAAAATAAACTTGGGAGGATATTTCTTTAGCACAAACTAAAGCAGAGGTATAAAAATATAAATGTTTAATATGGGACATAAAAGCCCAATATGGAATATAATCCTGACTTAAACAAGAAGACGACGAGAGAAAAAGAAAAAAGTTTTTAGCGAATACAGAATAACTAGAAGTACAATAGACGTCCGTTAATTCGAATGCAGCTTAATTCGAACTTTCCGTTATTTCGAACAAATTTCAAAGTTCCTTGAGTTTGGTTTAATAAAGTCTTATATTTTGAGCTGCTTAATTCGAACTTCGCTAATTCGAACATTTCGCTAATTCGAACAATTTTTTAATCCCAAGGCTGCATTATGCTCGTTAATTCGAAATTTTGTGTATCGATATATAAAATCTTATGGAAAAATAAAAAATGTTTTCATTTTTATTCATTTTTATTGCATCAATGGTGGTAAAATTTCTTTCAATTTATCAATTAAATTGGCATTTCCAATAAAATGAAGTTTACAAGGAATTTGGAGGCCTTTCCCATCGCCAAGCAAAAAACGGTAAAAGTTTTTTATAAAAGTTGTACAAAAGTTGTAATAAATTTATATTAGCATAAAACCTTTTAAAGGCTCGAATACACGGAACAATTTTGCAGATCAATTTTCAAAATAAAATATTGAACTAAAATTGATCTAATATTGTTGCGTATATATCGTAGAAAAATAACAGAACGATAATGCCATAATGACGTAAAAACACTCAAAAAGTGATCTAATAAAATCAAACCGGTTTGATTTTATTAGATCAATTTTTCGTCGGAACAATATTATTTCAAAGGAAACCGCCAGCTGCTCACTTTTTTTCGAAACTCACGCTCGGTATTTCATTCATTTCAAATGTTTTTATGCACGTAAAGAGAGTAAATGAAGAGAAACGCGACTAAACATGTCAGATAATTTTGTTTCACCAAGTACGTTTAGATCGTATCAAGCCGCAAGGCAAACTGAATTAAGGTACTTTGTATTTCTATTTTTTGTCTCTACTTTCTTCGTGATTACACGTTGCTCTCTTCCACCTAACGTGCAACGTCGCGAAATGACGTTGTCGCGATTCCTATTCGAAACTTGAATTCTTCGTTCACTGGGAGGTTGTTACTACCACAATGCTGTGTCTCCTGAGAGGTTTTCAATGTACAAAAAGCTTTTTGGAACTTTGTTTAGATCCTCAATTCCTGACAATGACAATTCGCAGGACACGCAAAAACGGAGTGAACCAGCTGAGGAGATTGCACAACCTGAAACAGCTGTGGTTGCAAAAAAACGTGGCAGACCTTCAAAAAAGTCATCCGAAAAAAGAGATTGGGATGATGACGAAATCTTTGTTCTTATTGAAACTTGGTCGAATCACGATAATCTCTACAACACCAGAAACAGCCAATATTTTAATCGTGATACACGACAAAAATCTCTTGAAAAAATTCAGAAAGAATTAGCAGACCAAGGTATTTTTGCTTCAGTGAAAGATATTGCAGATAAACTCACGAATCTAAAGACATACTATGGTGGTCAAAAAAGATCTGTCGAATCTTCAAAGGCCAGTGGCGCTGGAGCTGATGATGTTTACGAGAGTAATTGGAAGTTCTTTCAAGTTTTGCACTTTTTAAATGATTCGTTTACTCCAAGAAAAACTTTCAGCAATGCCGATGAAAATTCAACGTACGAGGTCTTGAATCCACCCTCAGCAAAAAGCGCAAAGAAGATTCGCGATTCGAGCATGGAGACAGCGCAAAAAGTTATGCATTCTGCGGCTGCAGCTTTGGAAAAGTTAAATGAGAAAAGGTCAAACGGAGGAGCTGAAAGGAAAGAAAAAACGGAAGATGAAGTTTTTTGTGAATTGCTGTGCAAAATATAAACAAGTATTCCGAATGGCGAAGAAAAAGACATGCTTAAATTGAACATGCAACATTCCGCAACGTCACTGAAGTATAAACGACGTCACTCTTCCTCGTCAAGCAGCTCTGTTTCTTCTTCACCTCTCGGATCACCTGTGTTTATGAACAACAGTTACAGCAGTCATAACAATGGATTATTCCAATAAAATATTTTTGTATACGTGTTTCTTTTTCTAGTACAAAGGTAAAAAAAATAACCAGCAATAGTTTATAGCTGATTCCATTGTCCTGGTCCATAAAAGTGGTCTGCGAACACTTCTCTGATATACTCAGCTGAGTTGGTCGCTCTATTACTTCTGTTCACTGGCAATTTCTGAATAATGGATTCGGTGTAGCTTCCTTCTCTCCAGCGCCCAAGTTCAACTTCTCCGTTTTCGCATTCAAAATCGATGAACCCTTGAGGTGTATAGCTAACTCTCTTTCGACAAATCTCGTAACATATTGTGCAAAACGAGTGAGGCAAGCATAATGATAGTTGCTTTTCAGGACTTAGCATGAGCTTGGTGGAGAATACTCTGAAACGGTTCACCCATATTCCAAACGCGTTTTCACTAATGCGGCGAAATCGTGACAAACGGTAATTGAATATTCTATTTCTCGGTGTAAGTTTCCTTTGTGCGAAAGGTTTCATGCAGTTGTTGGTTAATGGAAACGCATCATCTCCAACAAAGACGTAAGAAATAGGCTCGTTGTTCTGATCATGAGCCCAGTTTGGATCAGGAGACTGTGGCAGGGGCTTACAATCGGGAAGATTTAAGTCACCATTTTCTAAAGCTTTGTAAAAATAGCTGTTTCTATAAACACCGCCGTCGCTTATTCTTCCCTGGCAGCAAACATCCACGAAGCAAAACTTATAATCATGATCGACTATAGCGAGAAGTACAATTGAAAAGAATCCTTTATAATTATAGAATTCTGACCCAGAATCCTTAGGATGTAGAATAGATATGTGTTTCCCATCAGCAGCACCAATGCAATTTGGAAATTGCCAACGCGTTCGAATCTTTTCCTCTTGCGCCATCCATTCCTCTTTGGTGTTAGGTAGATGTAAGTATTGATCCTTGAAAGACAAATAAATTTCTTGGCAAACAGTTGGTATGAACTGAGAGATAGTTGTTTTATGAATTCGAAATTGATACATCAAACTTTCGTAACTGTCACCAGTTGCAAGGAATCGCAAAGTGACAGCTAACTTCTCTTCAGGTGAAATTGGATCTCGCATCATTGTTCGTTGTTTTTGAATCTTGGGTCCAACGATGTCGATGAGTTTCTAATATGATGAATGATTTAATGCTGTCACAGTGGAGTGATATATCCTTGATATGCAAAATGAAGTAATCAAACTTACCTGAAAAGTATCCGTGTTCATTCTTAAATAGCTTCGGTAGCTCTCAAAATCCGTTAATTTTAATTCGTTCAGAATTGTATTATAAGCTCCTCTTTCATTTCTGTGATGGAGCCAATCTTTCACCCATACAGTTTTTTTTCCTAACTTTTCTGCCATGTGAAAGAATGACACTGCTTGAAAAGATCAAGGAGCACAAAATTGTTTCTTCTTCGTTGTCGCTCATGCCTGATGTTGTGGTAAATTAAATTCAGATTGTTCTTTATATTGTCTCGTGTATGTATACAAAAATATTAAATCAATTTATGAATTGAGTAATTATTGACCTAAAATTTTTGTGTGTATTTTTTTCAACAATATTCCGAAAAATAATATTTTTCGAAAATTGATCTGTAAAATTGTTCCGTGTATTCGAGCCTTAACGTTTATTAAAATTGTTGTTTTTTCTGAACTTCCGATTATTCGAACATTCGTTAATTCGAACAAATATTTTAGTCCCTTGCGTGTTCGAATTAACGGACGTCTACTGTATAATTGAACTCATCCACTCGCGAAAAAAATAGTACATTTTACTCTATTACGCGAGGTTGCAAAAACTTATTTCGCCATTTTGTTGTTTATGACCTTTCGCAAAAATAAATTCTGCGCAAATTACTACACTGCAATTAAGAAGTCTGCTCACAGAACGACCAGAACGACACAATTTTTTTGCATCTAACCTTTTGGCATTTTCCTTATAAATCTGTATACATCACTTTGTTTAATTTTCTCACGGGCAAGTACGAAATTAGCTTCTTGTAAACTTCTACCAGTTGAAAACGCCAAATCAAGTTCCTTCTTTTTTAAAGCGACAAGCAACGCGTTCACTTTTAGTTCTTTTTCGGATAACTTGATGTTAAACCCGATCTGTGTTTGACTGTCTTCTTGAAAAAGTTCTGATCGTCTCCTTAAATAATCTCTATCCATCACATATGAACTGACTTCGTATGACATCGACAAGAAGAGGAAAGTCAGAATGATATCCATTATTAACAAAAACCTAAACCAAAAAAAATTTTTTATCAAAATAAAATTACCGAAAACTTAATTATTATTTCCTTAATATAGAATTTAAAAATAACCATTAAAAAAGCTGTTTAAAACATATATAAACACGCGCACACATAAAAAAATATGAAATATATGAATATAAATATAAAAAT